>NC_091400.1:17850000-18150000 GCF_032191515.1 Phaenicophaeus curvirostris | reverse complement strand
CTTTCACTTTCTTCCAGGTATCTGTTCTGAAGAAGGGATCCTTATATCTCTTTTCGGTGAGAAGAGGTTTGACAGTTAGAATGACCTAAATTGTATCAGAAATGTAGAGTGGAATGCCAGTATTCTTTGCTTGGTTCTTACTGCCAGCTAAGAATTTCAGAGAGGTCCTAAGTTTTTCAGCAAGCCTAGTGGGAAATATCAGGAGCTTGACCAAGCAGATGGGTCTAAGTACAGACCCCAGGTACATTAGTACAGCTTATTCACCTACAGATTTGAGAGCTCTGGAAATGTCTTTCTGTTGCTGAGGTCTTTGTGTTGTTTTTTTTCCTCTCCTACGATTTCTCTACAGTCACTAGATGGCATCCCCGTTCTGTGAACCACTACTGAGGTCAATTCCATTTGGAAAGAGAAGTGACGTCGTAAGTCTTCTTAACAGTAGAAAGAGTGATAAGACTGATCTCATGCTTTAAAGCCTGCGGTAACCAGTCTTTTTTATAGAGCCCTCAAATTGCATTTACTATATCAGTTTCTGGGTTTGTTGCCCTTTTTCCTTGTATTATTCTTGCCTCCCAAGAATGGAGAAGGCAGATGCCAGAAAGTAAATTCCTATTCCTTTGAAAAAAGAAATAAAATTTTTGTCCAGTTGATGGAGGTTTTCAACAGTCTGTGCCAGTAACCATACCTAATGTCAGCTTCAGAAATTCATTGTTATGCATTGTATTAGTGCAGTGTCCCTTGACTTTGAAGGTTATATAGTCATAGAATCATAGAATCACCAGGCTGGAAAAGACTCATCGGATCATCGAGTCCAACCATTCCTATCAAATACTAAACCATGCCCCTCAGCACCTCATCCACCTGTCCCTTAAACACCTCCAGGGAAGGTGTTATAACTCTAACCTTACCTCTGCTCAGGTCTGAAGGTTACAGTCTTGCTAAAGATTTTGCTATAAGCAGATTCTTTCCACATCCCTTTCCCCCCAAGATGTCCAGTCAAGCTCCTTGGAGGCACTAGTATCTGGAGTCAAGATGAAAACAGAGAATCAGGCTTCATCTGCCCCCAAAATCCCCACAACAGCTCAGAGCTAATAAGGCCACAAACACTGTCTGGAAGAAACAAAAGTGGCAAAATACATTATTGACCAATCAGGAGGCACACAAGTAACCAGATGCTGCCACCATTCTCCTCCAGCACAGATTTGAGAGAAGGATCCCAGGAAAGAGTTCTATGGCTGCCTTGACACTACACACAGACAACATGAATTGCCATGCTTTACTGGTCAGATATACATGTTTGGAAGGACATAGTTGGATTCAGTATATATAGACAAGATGAGCTCACTGTCTGCAGGAGGCAAAGCAGGAGATACTGGTTTTAGCGTAAGACTTGCTCACTAGTGCTGCTACCAGACTCCTATGACTTCATAACATCAGGTAGCTCTGAGATGCTTGAGAAGGGGTCAGTACACAGTGATTCAAGCTGCTGTTGCTGGGTCTGAATAAAATCAAATCTACCATGGCAAATCTACCATGGATGGTAGCCTTGGCTGCTTAAAGAACAATCTAACAAAGTCCTATCACTATTGTCCAAGACAGGAAAGTTGATAAATAAAAAACATTGACAATTGTGAAACTAATGGATAGCGTTGAGATATTTTAGCCTTCTGCAGTTTCAGGAAGTTGTCAAAACAGCTCGTTGCATAGCACCAATGCCGACACTGGAGATGCAACTTAAAAGTAACTCTTCTCCCTCAGAGTTTGGCTGGAGTGGCAAAGACTCACACAGGAGCAGAGTGGGAGAGAAAATTAAGGCTGGTAGCACCAGCTTCAAAGGGAGCTCTTCAAAGCCCAGCTATTTTAAGAGTATGTTATGATGGTGCCAGTGCAGTCATTTGTCACATGTGGAGCAAGTCACATGCAAGAGGTTAAGGAATCACTTCACCTCTGAAATGCTGAAGAGAGTCAAGCACATCTTCTCAGAGCTGCCATTACTGGTTCCCACAGAGAAGCTCAGAGGCAGCACGTGATTGGCTCCATCTTCGCCTATAGGCACCAAACCCTACTCCTTGCCCCCTGGAAGAACAGCAGAACTTCAGTGATTTGGGTTGCTCCCCTCTTTGGGGTAAGAGAAGCAAAGTGCAGAGGCTTGTGAGGTTTGGAACCTCCTTGAGAAGTAGAGCAGGACAATCTTCCGGATGAGGGTAAGCAGTAGCAGTAGTCACCTACCTACAGACCTGCACTGCTGAAAGAAGGCAGAGCTTGAGGGGTGGGGAAAGAAACTTGTTTTTCTCTCCCCTCTGCACTTTGATATCACTGGCATATGCAAGCTTCCCATGACAAACCTAGACTAGAGTTAATCTCTTACGCAGTCAAACTAGATTACACCAAAGGTAGTAGTGGATGCAATAGCTATGTTCTTAAAGTATTTTTATCCCCATTTAAAAGGAAGACAGACACTGCTATTCCAGCCTAGCCAAACCCAGTTCATCCATCCCTGAGAGTGATCTAGTGGCACTGTCATTTAAGTATGGCCTTTAACTGGCTCTTCATGTCATGCCAGCTGAGACATGCACGTGTGCCTGTTTTAGCTGGAGTTATCTGTATCTTGCAGTGTGTTCTCCAGGAGACGGGAGCTGCTCCAGACTCGGGCTCAGGGTTTATGCAGGGGTTTATCCATTTCTGCTAAATGCAAACGGGACCCCAGGATCTAAATAGGCATGTATATCAAGACCAAAGCTACCACCTCCCAGTCCTAGTACTGAAGGAAGGGAAAACAACAGTTATCACTCTTCAAGGTGGTGGAGTTGTTACACTGTCTTTGTGTTTTGCTGTCTTGCTGAACAACTTAAAGAAAAAGCATAGTCTTCTGCATAAGCCACAGTTGGAGAATTCAATATTTGCTTCAAAAGGAGAGTGCACAGAGACACATCTAAGCTGAACAAAGCACGAAGGAGTCAACCTTGAAACTTTCCTGCAGAGGGAAGACAGTACCACTCACCACAAGTGGTGGTGACACTGCTGCTGCTGCACTTCTGATAAATAGTAAACTATATTCTTACTAACAAGAGCCAGGTGACACAGTTGGTGCTTTCAGGTAAAATAACAAATTTCATGAAGTCCATTGATTTCCCAAGAGCTGCACAGACTTGAATGCAGATAAGGGTCCTACGTAACTGCTCAACCCCATGATTTCAGCTAAAAATAGAGACGATCCAAAAAGAACATCAGTTTCCCTCATGAGCTTCTCTAAAAGAGATTGAAATGAGCCATTTTGAAGTCTGGTTAAATTTACTCCTATGCTTTAACCTGATTTTGAAGCTCACTGTAGTGTTTTGTGATTAAGCTGTGTGTTGATGCAGTCACAGGAAAAAACAATATGAAGCAACAGACTACCACAAAACCACATGAGCAAGTTTTAATCAAATTATGGTCAGAGCACTGGTGACCTGGAGCCACCATCCAGGCATGCTTCTGATTCAATGAAGGACCGCAGCCCAGACCTTCCAACTACAGGCATCTCCCTAGAAGACTCAAAATCTTTCTAATTGGCAAAACCTTCCCAGAGCAGAATTACCTCCTCAGCTTGGCACAGAATTTTAGTCATGCCACTACATTATTTGACCAGTTTAATTTGGCAACTTTCTTGACAGACACAAGAGCTAGATAAACACTGCTAGGGAAAGGCAGTGCTAGGTGTTCCTCTCATCGCTTCACAAACCTCAAGCCGAAGAGATCCACACTTTAACTGCTGCCATACCTGCATGGCCAGTGAAGAGAGTTGTTTGTCTTTAGTCAGTATGTCTGGAGCTGGGCTGCAAGCCCTTCCAGCAGGACAGATCCCAAGGGAGAGTGTACAGAGGGAAACAGCAGCAAGCTGCCATGGTCTTCATGTCAACCGTCTCACTCATCACAGCCATCAGCTAGGTAAGCTAGGCTAGGGTAACCTAACCTTCCCCTAACAGTGCAACCCCCAAAGGTAACTTCATTTACACCTGCACAACAAAGAATCCTCCCTATATCTTTGTTCCCTGTTTGACCTGGAAAACTTTGTTTATCTCAAGGGGAGTTTGTTTGTCTCAAGAGGAGGTGTTCAAGAAGGCCAATAGGAAGATGGACTGAGCCAGGTTCAGCCTCTGCTACAGATCCCAGAGATAACTCACTCAATGTCACAGGCTTTCAGAAGTATTTGGTTTCTTCATTCTCAAGTCTACAATCCAAGATGCTTTAAACTGCCCTTTTTTTAATGAAAAAATGCACACAGGACACTACTAAACCACTCAGGTTATGGTGGTAGAGCTACCAGGCATTTCTTGCAGCTATAACCTTGATCACACTACACTTCTATTTCCTATTTTCTATGTATATTTTATATATTTGCCTACTTGAGAAATAGCAAGAATTATCAGAAAGTTATTAATATAGTTGTTTCTTTCCAAGAAAGAAAGGATGATTAAGTAAGAAAATTAAATTAAGTAAGAAAATTAATAATCTTAAGTAAGAGAATAATTTAGAATCCACCATGCCCTTAAGCCAGGGGTTGCTTATTGCATTTCCCACAATTCCTTATAGTATTATACACTATAACATTTAATCTCTCCTGAAGTATCAGCACAAGATTTGTCACAAGTTACCACAATGACAGGCTAGAAGCACATCTGGCCTCTACACTAAATCCTAATCAAATGGTTTCAACTAAAATAAAAAAAACCAAACCTCACATTGTATACTTAAAAGCTTAGAAGTATATGATATATGTAAGAGCTTCACCTTATTGCCTCTAACTGCTAAGAAAGTAATTCTGAACAAATCATTCGCTCAAACAGGAGCTCATTCATTTAAGGATTTCCAGAGGATGTGCATTTTCTCAGGGCACTTCTTTAGATACCATTACTGTTTCCTGTTTCCTGCAGCAGAACCACACACCAAGAGCATAATCTACCTAAATCAAAAGGTTAATACAAAACTTGACATCTGCACTGCAATTGTAAAAGCCAACTGCAACAGAAGCTCTAAAGCCTCTCATTAAGTATACACAAACAAATAAGCAAAAGGGACTTACAAAATTCAGTTCTTCTATCATAACAGCAGCCAACACCTCCCTTTGCTCCAGATCCCTCAATAGACTGCACTCACTCTGCCCCTGCCCCTGGCCCTTTTATACCCAAACCACTTCTAGAGCAACTTTGCTTCCTCTAGCTATTTGTCAATCAATAGGAGCTAACGGGTTTGGCCACACCAAACGTGGTGTCTAATTAAATCCAGGTGGCTGAAAACCACAATGGAATTAATACAACTCATTATGCTAGGAATCCTCTGGTAACTTTTAAAATTCACTGTGCCTTTGCTCCAATTCAGTAAAGCACTGGATCCCTACAGCCCCTCATGCAGCCACAGGGACCTTCACTATTTTTTTCTGTCTGGTTTTGAGATGCAAGCTCACATGCTGTGTGTTGTAAAGGCTGAATTGCACAAATACCTAAACGTCTGTGGCAAGACTTGTATTGAAAGAAACGTCCTTGTTTATGTTGCAGAAACAACACTGCTGTTGGTGTCTGATTCCAAAGGTGTTAGAGGCAGGGCACGCATGTGGTAAAAGAAAACTGGAACTTTTTCTTTCTTTGCCTCCTGTAGTCTGCAGCATCACTTCTGTTGCTGTCAGGAATGGAACTATGAGTGACAATCATCCTGACCATTATGTTCGCTTCTGGACTTAGACAATGCACAGCTCATCTCACTTTTGCTGCTGAAAGAAGTGCTATCTGGTCAAGGTGATCAGCCTCTATTCACCTGGTCTGGCTTTGCTTCAGCAACTGGGATAAAAAACTACAGCTAGTCCCTGTGGGTTGCTAAACATGGAAAAAATGATGTGATTTTATAAAGGAATTGAAATTATAATAAATCAGTCTGAGAACAGCGGACTCTCCACACCACTGCACTGTATGAATGGCCTGTCCCATACCTGGGGGTGATCTCCTTGTAGCAGGTCAGCTGAACAATAGTGCCCTGCTGCCTTCTTTAGCATGTGCGCTTTCCCCACTGTTCCTGGTGGCCTGCCAGTTCTGAAGGCATAGCTTTCTGGGGGTCAGACTCTTCCACTGGGACCAATACTGATGTGGGCTAACTTGTCTAGCTACCGACGTTTCTTCAGATTTACAGCAGCACAATGGAGATCAAGATGCCAATGTATGTCAGTGTGCAAAACAAACCTTTAAAAGACTTTCTAAGGTGCCACCTTCTGATTGATGTGTGGAACAGGTTAAGGTGTCCATTGGCACCTGGGGTGCTCACATTTACATCACCTCCCTTTTCACTGGCCATTGTTTCCTCACTGTATATAAATACACACTACTCCTCATTATGAAATGTGAGCAGCCCTTGCAAGTATGGTAAGTTGGAAGCTTACAGTGTGTGTGCGTGTATGTACACTGGAAGTATTTTTCAGTCTGAGTTTATTTGGAATACTAGGACTCATCTTTAATTCTGTGTGAATTAGTCTGCTAGACCTTCGAAAATAACACCTAATTTAAAGAAAGATTCTTGTTTCTTCTTTAGAAATTCTTGCTGCTCTTTTGTTTGATCCTTCTCTTCTCAAGTACTCTCTGTGATGCTCACTGTTACTTAAGACCAGCCAGCAAATATGGTAAGAATGACAAACATATTAGATATCCCTGAACCATTATTTCAGAGATTCAAAGCCTTTTGAGTTTAGAAAAGCTGTAATAGTATACTATGTTCTTTGAGGGATAATACCTCTCTGGTATGTGTTTACTACCACTTTATCATGCTATGTCATCCACTTGCACACTTCAGGAGCAAAGACATGGTATCTTTTCTGCAGAACACTAGATTAGATTCTTTTCTGGTGTGTCTACAGAAATCAGTGTTTTGATTGCTAGCACACAATATAAGACTGTGGTATATGTCTATTGATACAGGTTCATATTGATCTACTGATTATCATTTTCTGGTGTGTACATGCAGGATGCCTTTCAAACAGAAACCTCTATGTTTTTGGTGCGGTGTGGAAGACTGAAGATTGTTACCAATGCAGGTGTAAGGCCAATGCAATGATTTGCTGCAGCTTGTAAGTTCACTCAAATGATTAGTTACTTATTCAGGAACCAATGGAAATGTTCAGACTTAAAAAAATCTTACTGAAAGCATTCACTGGATTGTCATACTTGCATGAGCAAAATTCCTCTTTCTGTTCCCTGATTAGTTCTTATCATGACCAACAGAATAATCTAGCAATCACATAGACTTCTTTGGGAAACGCCTTTAGGGTCTTCCCAGCACACAATTCTTCCTCAACACCTATTCTTTCTTTTGATTATGACACTAACTGGGTGTGGGGTTCCCCTTAGCCTCTGTTTTCTTGCTCCTGTTCAGCAGCTTGCCACCAGACACCTAAACACCACAAAACACACATACCTGTGGACTTCTGCACCTCTGCACTAGACCAGTGGCCTGCCTGCAAGCATCTAATCAGGCAAAAGCTGCTCCACGTGCTTTCCATGCTGTCAAGAGCCCATCCTTCCTGCTTACTAAAATAGGACACCCCCCCCCGCTCTGATACTTTGCTCTCTAAAACTTCTTATACATTCCTGCCTCATGGATGGCAGATGAGACAAGGAGAGCTGTGTCTTCCTGAATATGGTAATGTGAACTGATTATCTCCCCAGAAGGCTGGAAAAAAATTTTTTTGAAGTGAGGGAGAAAAGAGTACCTTAAAGGGTCTATGAGGAAGGATACAACCCAAGGAACCCTTAGTGGGAAATATTCCTGGCTGTCCTCAGCCATAGGATGGAGGGAGTCAGCCTGTGCTGAGAAAAGGTTTGGCTGGGAGGTATAAATGCTGAGGTGATTCAGCACTCTTTCAATTGTTCCTCATTATCAAAAAAGTGATAGTTTGAATGGGGAATGCAGAATTAATCTCTATTTTTTCTCTGTGTGGAAGTTTGTACCATTCTCTAACAGAATGATCAGTGAGAACAGCAATTAAACCAGAAGATACATTGGGAAATCACTCCAACTGTTAACAGCCACGATTAGGGCTCTGTATTTCTCCTCTAACAATCCATAGCACTTGCATTAATAGAATCCATGAGGCAAATTGATCCATGGAGTAGTTTGCTCCAGGGTGTCTGTGCCTCAGTACACATCCTTCTCAGTCCATGTTTTGGCTGCTGATTTTCTCTTTTCCTTTCTTTGATGTCAGAGTTTTCATCCCCAAGAAATATGACAGGGTGAACTGTGTTGGCCTATTCCACAAGAAAAGCTGTTCCATCCGGGTGGTGAAGAAGACTAATCCTGACGTAATCTGCAAGTCTACAATGGAGTTGGTTAAGCCCACGTGATGTATTTCTCCTCGTCTGCACCTACCCCAGAAGCTGGACATACTCTGGATCTCTGCTTTAGAGGAAAGGAGCAAAGCAGCATGGTTTCAGGAGGAATAGGTTCATCTCATGCCTTTCAGAGCTCAAACTGTGTCACATTTGCCTCATTTCTGACACTAGGTGGTTTGTCTTATAACAGACACATTTGTAACCAAGCTGTACAACAGATAACTTTGTGACTTTTTTCCTGCTTGGATCTAGAGTTAAATAAAATTTCACACATATCTAACCACTGCTTTTCCTTCTAATTAGTCAATGATTGGTCTTATTGAAAACAGAAGAATTCCTGGTGTCTGTATATATTTGTAAATCTAATTATTTATTTCAACATCATGTAGCTTCAGGTATTACATATATTGTTTCCAGACATTCATTATGCTATTATGTTCACTAACATCCCCCTGAAGACACATATAGTACAATAATGGGGTGAAATAAAGCAGAAAACAACCCTTTGAAATCCCTCCCCCATCCCGATGTCTTGTGCAGGTCAGTCCATTAGTTCAAATGCACAAGGGAACATATTCTCCAGGTGATGACTGTTATATTACAAAAAAGGCAAGCCTGTGTCTGAGAGTCCAAACTGCTGCAAAGAAATGCCATAAAAATATCTCCGTAGCCTTCCATACTGAGGCAGAATTTCCTGCAATAATCTTATTTGGATCAAAGTCCACTGACAAGCAGTCCCATGAAAGCTATTTGTACAAAACCTCTAGACTATAAAACATGTTTAGCCAGTAGACTGCAAGCACTACATTGTGCCTGGTACAAAGTCCAGGAAGGTAGTTTATATGAGAAATATCCTATCAAACATATTTATACAACATTAAGAGCAATTATAACAAGAACGCTACAGCTTAAAAGGCCTAGATAAATCATTGAAGTACATCCAGTTTATTCAATACTGACATCCTAGGCAGTCTGTTCATCTGCCTGTCCTCTGCCTTGTTACATTGTATTACAATGAAATATTTCAGCTGATGGAAACAACAAATTTATGTAGACCTGTTAAGCTTAGCATACGCATGGACTATGTACTATTCCAGGGTACATTTTCTCCACCTGCTTTCATCATTGAGTACCTAGTGCTACTTTTGTGGATGCACTTTGGTGACTGCTTGACAAAGCCAGCGAGAGCACGACTGCAGATACCGGACTACAACTGCATTTGCTAAATGTGCTACAGAACTGGCCTCTGAAATTCCATGCTCAGAGGAAAGAAAGAGCTAGAGCATCAGAGTTCCATCAATAAAGGCTGCTGTGGCTGAAGATCTGACACAAGGGCACTGGAGAAGACCCTCAAAACATCCTGAGTGCAGCTGTAATCACACAGCTGTGAGAATCCTGTCATTCCCAGAGAAATGCTTAACAGCACCCTGTGAAAATTTCTTGGTAGAGGTCTTGATGTCACAGTAACCATGTGCAGAAAGGAGTTATCCAACTAGTGCACAGGATCCTTTTCCCCATCAATCTGTACCCTCTTAAAAGATATTGTCTCCTTGGAGTCCAACCGTCTCATGTAATAAACTGCAGAGAAAACAGAACAATTCTCCAGTGCCTTCCTGTGACAGGGGTACATGCTGTGGACAGAGAAAGGGAGTGAGCTTTCTTATTCCTCTGTGGGTAGTAGGACAGCCTCATGCCATGCCAGTTACAATTTCTTTACTCAATTTCCTATTAAGAGCAAACAGAGGCTGGTCCATTTGTTGCTAGAGTCAACGCAAACCTACTGATATGAACAGAAAGTCAGTCTGACTAGCATATGACTTGCTATAGCTGAGACTACACTACTTCCAATGTCGCTTCCCAGCAGCAAATGTCCTGTGTATAGAGGAATTTCCACTCTTGTGCACCCTCATATAAGTATTGCTTGTACATTTTTCGTAAGCCTTCTTGGGTCAGGATCCTTACAAGAGACTCTCCACAGCTATGTGTTCAGTAATTGTCATTGCACAGTCAAATTAAACAAGGCTAGATTCAAACTGCCAGTTCAGCACCAGCATCTCTTTGAGCAAGATGCAGAACCAAGCCTCCAAGACCCACCTGGATGAGGAAATGAAAATCTGCATCTTTACCTCACTGCAGTTCTTACTCCAAGCTAGCTCCAATATTGGCCCCTCTATGTTGCAGTCCAGGCAGCTACTGCACGGCAGCCCCAACATATTTCTTGGATTACACTCCACGGCATCTGTATGTAGGTCCTGGCTACACAAACTAGGGCAGGGTTGGAAAAACCCAAGTATAGCTCTCACATTAGCCAGTTAATAGTGAAAATTTTCATTGTGCGGTTTGGACAGAATGTGGAAAAAAAATATGTGTAACAGGATTCTAATGCAGCCCCCCGGTTCACCTCATCAAGAAATGGCCAGAACCTTGCTGTAGCAGTTCATGCTAAGAATCTCTCAAGAGGGAAAGTCGTAGATACCATAGCAAAATGTTGGTGTTTGGGTCATTTCCTGGCCCCTGGGTGGCAGAGCTGTTCAGGAACAGCGCTGCAGCTGTGCTCTGTTGACTTTAAGAAGAGATCAGATCCTATTTTCTGGTTCACAAGTTCTGCCCATAGGTCTGAATTGAGAGAATAAAAGTGACATGGCATATCTTTAAATGTTTGGAAGATGTGGATATAAGGCTGGCCAAAGAATGGTGTAAGCTGAGAGGGATGGAAGAACAGCCTCACAAATCAAAATATTACCCAGTAAGAGGACTTTCTGGTTTTCAGTGGTTTTCCACTCCTTTCTCTAAGGCTTTGTACAGAAGAACAAATAAACACATCATAAATAAATTAAGGAAGATAATGAAGTGAACAAGCCAGCAAAATAAATAATTTCAGCTTTTCTGGCTCCAGTAAAATAGGAAGCTTCTACTTCCTAAGGAGTGGGCAAGAAACTCAAGACCTGTGCGGGCTTGCAAATATTCTGTTTGTGTTTTCCCAATGCAAGAGGAAAATCTGCAACTCTGATTTCTATCTTGTTTTTTTTTTTTTTTTATGAGAAAGATCTGGGAAAAAAAATCAATGAGAACTGGCCCTTCTGCAGATTCTTCTTTTCTTCTATTTCCACCTTTCTCAGTGGCTCTTCGTGTTAGTAACAGTGCACCTCTTTCCCTTTCACAATTAAAGGACTTGCAGACCGAATCCTTTGAAAATGAAATTATTTTTCAATACCAGTCTCTGACGGAATGGAAAAATCGGGAAAACTTATAACTTGTAACCATACACAGTTTTCATATGTATGAGGCAAAATTCTCTTTGAGCACTACAGAAATCTTGCCTCATCAAGGAGAACAGAAATAGGCTCTGTTCCTGTATTTTCTCCCTTTGCTTTAGTGTGCTTCCATTTGGGCACACACGTGCAGCATGGGTGCATGCTGTACTCTGGATAGCTTTATAGCTCTTTCCTGAAGATGGTATTCCTCTCAACTATCTGCAGAATTTCTATATTTATATGACAGCAGAGGGAGCCAGAACTTCAAAGCCAGACCATAAACCATGAAGTAGAATTCATTAGCTATGCTGAAGGGAGTGAAGCAGGGAGGAGGGGAGAGAGAGAGAGGGAGCGAGAAAGAGAGGGAGTGAGAGAGAGATGCCATCCAAATTACCTACAGCAACAGTGAATAGGGCTTCTCTTCTGGATCAGTAGGACACAGAAGACCTTACTTTGCTGCTGCAACATTCCTTCATTCTTCCAAGACAGAAATGTGCAGCAACAGCAGTGATTTTCTTGATCAGTAACAGGTAAGGGTTTTCTATATTATTTATTTCAGACAAATGAGAGCTCAAACCTCCTTATAGAAGTTATCATTTCTGATTGTAAAAAATTATTCAAGTTTCACTTGAGTGACTGACAGCAGATCCCATTACTGCTAGTTTCCTTTCTCCTCACATTTTCCTCTGGTTTGGATAACTGACTGATTTCTCATCAGAAAGTTAACAGTTAAGATACAGCTGAAACTTAACCTAAGAGCTGAAGCAAGAGATCTTGACAGGGACAGGACATTTAAATTCAAGAGAAGCTATGGATTGAAAGGCTTTCTGTGTACTGGATTCCTAAAAGCTAAGAATTCTTGCACCCTCCTTCAGTTCCATGAAAATGTTGTAGATTTCTTTATTGTTTTAGAATAATACAGACGGCAGAAATATTAAGCGAACCTGATCCAAAGTCCAGTATAATCAACGTGCTCTGAATCCAGTCACAAGGCAAGAAAAAAAGAATACTAAATACTTTGTTCTCTTCATATATTTTTCAAGCTCTTGTCCATCCCTATAAGAGATGGCTCCTCCAGACCCATGCAGCACCAAGTAAAAAAAGAACCTATTCTCAATTAGTTTTTTAATACCACCATAATAAACATTAATACGCTTATTAATGGTAACAATTGAGGAAGAAGTGTTATAAAACCTAGGGAGGCCTTTGCTGTTTGCCATTTAGCATTGATTAAGGCTGTGCAAACAATTACTTTATGAGTCAGTGCCTGAACCAAAACATTAAAAGTATAGTTTTGAAAGACTGTATTCTTGAGGGAAAGAAGGCATTTTCAGATGCAAAAAAAAAAAAAAGTGATTTTAGTATGAATGCAACAGTTTGCTTCATTGGAAACAAAATAATCATAATCAATTTCTAACATTTTTATTAATAAATCAAATGGTTACCACACTGTATGCATGACGATACCAAACTCAGTAGAGCCCAATGATTATCTGGGTTCTCTGTCCTCCATCCGACTCAG
Source organism: Phaenicophaeus curvirostris (assembly GCF_032191515.1). Taxonomy (NCBI): domain Eukaryota; kingdom Metazoa; phylum Chordata; class Aves; order Cuculiformes; family Cuculidae; genus Phaenicophaeus; species Phaenicophaeus curvirostris. The sequence goes on along the minus strand of NC_091400.1, from coordinate 18,136,879 downwards.
AAAAAGCATTTGCAGGGACATCTCTCAGCTCCCCAAAATGTTCGCAGAGTATGGGTCCACTGAAGCAAATGACCATTTTTGACAAATCAATCCAGTCTGATTTGTCATGAAAGGGCCAACCCTTGTATCTCCGGAGGAGGCCTTCACAGCCTTTCAGGGTGCAAGCGGGAGATGTCAGCTTCTTGGGGGATCTCTAGGGTTCAGGTGCGATTCTTGCCACCTTGCAGTGTGACACAAAGCTTTTCTAGTTACCACTGGTCACAGGAAAACACTTCTTATCTCATGGTCCCCACGACTCCTCATTCCCCACCCAACCCATCCACCAGTTCCTGTCAGTACACATCGTATCCAGCTATCCTAACTGGCTGCTAAAGTGCCCATGACAATGATTTATGGATTCCCCACCTCCTCTGGTAAAGATTAACTTCATAAAAATATCTTCTATTTTTTTTTTCTCTTGGGTATAGAACAAGACACAATTGCCTTTACTCTTAAGGGATCAGGGACTAACTACTATTCTCCAGTCTGCTGACCTGCTAGTCACATTTTATCTTTATGAACTGGCTCTGTGTCTTTGGTAAGGTTGTCATGAATTTTACCAGATAAGTAAAAGTTGGGAGTAGGTGCTTTTGTAAACCTTCCCTGATATCTGCAGAGTCAGAGAAGGTTAGCTCATAATATAAGGTCATAACCTCTTAAAGGTTTCCTTCTGAAAATGTGTAGATGTGAGATTGGAAAAATACTTTCAGTTTCATGTCTATTTATACCATCTCCTTATATTAGAGATTCGCAACTTAATAACACACACATTTTATGCTATACTCTAATTATACACACTTTAGAAATGTTTAACGTATTTAGCTTTTTCAATGACCAAAGGTGTTTGCTACCAATATTTTTGCAACACAGAGTTAAACAAAAATAAAGAATAACAAAGCGCACCACTGAATTTCATTATACTAAATCCCTGATGGATTTAACGTTGCTGCAGGATGTCTGTGTACACTCAGTTTCATGTTTCCTTTTCTAGTTAAGTAGTACCTGCCTGGGAACCAGTAAAGATAGCCAACTGATTTTTAACTTTTCTCCAAGATGTAAGGTTAAACAGGGCAAATCTATTTTAATGAGGTAATGTCACTGCCAACAAAAAAATGATACTGCTGGTAGTCAGTCATCACCACCTCGATTAATATCTGCAATATGAATTTCAGAGTTTTATTAAACCTTTCCACTGTTCACTTTTTTTTTCTAGTTTATAAGAGGTAGGCAATAGCTGCTTTACTCCAGTCAATTGCCATAACTCTTTAAATAAGTAATACACTCACTTAACATCTTTAGGAGTTGCTTGTCTCAAGATGCTGTATGGACTGAAAGCAGCAAACATGTCTTGAGCAACTAGTTAAGTTCTGAGCTAGATAAGCAATTGCTTCTAAGTACCAGATAATGAAGCCAAATACTGCAAATGTTTTTTTCTTTAACTGGCATCTCATGTGGATATTGACCCACACTGTCCATCACAACTACGGAATTCTTTTTTTATTACATGGAAGGGATGATCACAATCAGCTTTGCAAGAATGATCCACTCTTTCCAGGTTAGCACGTCAAGCACAACATCAGTAGTAGTTCCTTGCTTTATCCTCCCTCCACGAATATAGTTTTTATAGAGGTTTTCATGGCATGTCTTCAAGCCCAGAGGTCTCTCAAAAAGGCAGTCATGCGTTAACTGCTTGGGGCCACTTATTGTCTAGTAGTTCCCTTGAAATCTGCTGAGGGTTTCAGTTTCCTCCCTGATCCACCTCTACAGAAATTCATTTCCTTTGAGGAATTTGTTCTGGGAACTACAGGATAGCCCTCTGGGGCAATGCTTACAAGCTGACTAGTGATAGTTTCTTTCCTTGTTTTGAGACAACCCAATTGATGATTTTTTTTCAGCAGGACAAATCCTTTAAACCTCACCTGCTCTTTTTATTTGCTTCTAATACAGAATGCACAGTGATGAATGTCTGTAAAAGGTGCATGCAAAAAGTTTAAGTAACACTAAGATTAAACCTTGTCTTCTTCCTTCTGTATCCTGTTCACTTGCTGCAGACTTGTGACACTTGATTTTTTGGAGGAACTATCCCATGCTGCATCAATTGGAGAAAAAAAAAAACCCTTGCTTTTTGAACACATTAGCTTCTGTTACAGACCTCATTCTTGAAGTTCATTAAGGGTTCTGAACAGGATTACTCTTTCCTCCTCAAAAAGAGCAAGCAAACAAAATCAATCCAACTTTTCCCTTCACACCTTCTGCAAACTGATTTTGAAGGCCCCCTTCTTACTCCTGCAAACCAACTAAGCATTGTTTCTCTTTCTGGAGACAAAAGCAGGGTTTTTTTTAACTCAGATTTTTTGATATGTTTTATCAGGCAATTAACAAAGCATCAACACAGTGAGAGGTCTAAAATCTTTTTCCCTACATGTAGCTAACATTTGATTCAAATGTCTAAACACGTTGCTTATTACTGACTGTTAATTTAGAACAAACTGAATGGCAGTCAAACATATTGTGATAACATAACATTTGGCAGTGACTGACCTTGAGAATATGTCATCCAAGGATATCATAATAGAATAGATAAATATAAGGTCACTGCAACATTTATTTTTCTAGTTTTCTAGAACTGCCTTTTACATTATGTTTGCCAGAATAAGAGATACAGAGAACTAGGTGATCTAGGCTCTGACTTTTCCCAGGACATCAGGCTGGCTGGCAGTTTGAAGTCCTGCATAGTGCACCACATGTTCCCTTGGACAACTCATGTCTCACCTCCCTCTCTCAGGCCCCTTATCTGTGACAAGAGGATAATTTCTCATTTACTACTGGGCAGTACCAGGAGAACGAATGCCCAAGAAGCGCTTGGCAATCACCCTGTGGGGGACACTATGGAATGCAAGGTGTTAAAATAGAGGGAGCTCCTAATCCAACAAAAGGTATTGCAGAGCCTTCAGAGATTCTCTTTATCCCCACCATGTTCGTCACCTGTGAAAAATGCACAGCCGCATTCTGCTTTCAGCATTCCTCTTGGGAATGTGCCCCTTAAATCTGTTGGATCTTGCTTTTGCTTTTCAGGTGGCTTCACTACTTTCATTTTTTGCTTCAACATCATTCATTCTCTGCACTGATGCCTCAGCGTGTGCAAAAGAGGCTGGGATCCTTGAGAGGGCTTACTCTGTCAATGTACCTTTTCAAGCAACAAAAGAGAACCATGTGTTTGTTGTTGAGGATACAGAAACAGAAAATAAATCAATCTGTTTGCATGGATCAAGTAACACGAAAGTGAGTGGACAGAAAGTCACACCTACATAAAAAATTCTGGAAAATTTCCTTTGCCCTCTTCATTAAAGATTTATACTACTGAGGAAACAGAAGAACAAGAGGAAGAAAACTTAACTACATTTGACTTGTGTGACTGTTCTGACTGTCTCAGACAGATGCAGATACAGATAGATGTATCGTCAAGTCTAATAAAGCAACAGAAGAATTGACTGCACTAATTTTTGCTGATTAAGCAAAATAATGATCTGCAAATACCTGTTTATTTACTGCACACTATGGCTTTCATTACTTTCCAAGAGGCAACATCTCTAGAATCATACAATACAATTTATAAGGAGAAAGACAAGGCAAACAAAAATTTGTAGGGTAACGGGAACCTTTTTTTGGTACACTACTGGTCACCTGTATGCATGCAGTTGCTCAGCAGTAAACGCTACATAAACAAAGCAATAAGCACATTATACCATTTATGTATTCATATCTTGACCACTTGTTTTTCTGAAGCTCAGAAGTTTTTCTCAACCCCACGGACTTGTTCAAGTGGCATTTTATTGCTGAGGAAAGGGTCATGCAATAGGCAAATAGTGTGGTTCCCCAAGTATTTATTTAGTTTTCACATTACAAGCCTCTGTACAGCATGAAACTTCCTCTGGCTTTTGGAGAACTCCAAGCAGAGACAGATTTTTTTTTTTTTCTTTCTTTGATTCCTAGATAGAGGACTTGGACACCAGGGTCAGGATTATAAAGCAGGTTCTCTCATGACACATCACAACAGCCTTCCAGGAGCCATCTGTTAGAGTCCAGGCAGTCCTATGGCTGAGATTTCAAAAAATATGCCGCCCCAATTAACTCTTGAGTTCAGCTGAGAGCTCATTGAAAGCTGAGCTCAGGGCTTGCAGCTGTGGTTAAGAAGCAGACCCATCTGCCCATGCAGGAACAATATCCAGGAGGCTGCACATACTATTACAAGACTTGAATTCTCTTCATTAAAAAGAAAAAAAAATAATGCTGAGGGAGAATCAATAAGAAGCTTGTCACAAGGAATTAAGAGACTTATTCAAAGTTGCCCACACTTAAAGAAAAGGAAAAAAACCCCAAGGGTCTAGACTAAATTTCTGATAAACCCTATGATGGCTGCATTAGACACCTAGAGGGAGACATCAATGTCACGGACACTGGAGTTTATCCAGAATGGAGAAGCAGGGAATCTGGACTGCAGTTCCAATGACCTATCACAGCTGTGTAGAAGCTGAAAAATCTTGAAATTATTTTGAATTATTTTAGACTTTTTCAAAATCATCCCATGTTAACCCTCCTAAGGATAGGAGACTGAATTTTTGCATTGTGGTCGTCTTAGTCACAAGTGCATTTCACAGATTAACTCATAAGAGACTTTAGTGTTGGCTTTATGCACCTCATATACCTTACTTTTCACATTGGTGTTTAGCTGAACTGAAGGTAAACTCAGACCCATGATGTGTATTCTGCTCAGGTTTGCATTAGAATCTTGCAAAATTTGAATTACATACAATTTTTACCCCTAAGAGTGCTTTGGTCCGGCTAGCTTGAATCATCACTCTACTACATTAGTGATGTTCAAGATACTGCACTGAGTAAATTATGAAGTTAAGATGTTGTTAAATCATGGGACAAGCTTACAAGTAAACACAGTTATAATTCAATGAAGTTCCATACCACAGTTTAGCAAAGTGTTCCACTTCATGCGCTAATAAACTATATCAAAGGGAGCTGCAAAATACACACAGAATCCCTGGCATTTGCTTCCCTGTCCTCTCCTCTCCCCTTTAGACTAATTTCTTATTGCACAACTAAGCAATCTTTTTTCCTTTCCTTTGCAGATACACCCAAATCTTCCACAACCAAACAGAACAGATAAAACCTCTTTTAGGCTGGCTCCAGAAGACCCAGATTCATTTGACTGTCACCCTTTCGGACAAATATTTTGAGGTTCAGTATGAATAAGACAAGGGCTGTTAATGATGCTTTTCCTTTCCTCAACAGTAAGAACTGGAGCACAAACCGAAGCTTCCCAGTGCACATTTCTAATCAGTGCAAGAACATCACTGACCTTACTGTCTTTCTGGCCACTTCATACAGCTTGGAGACTGTCTTAGGCATTGTGGGAAACATCTGTCTGATTGCTGTCATTGTCAGGCAAAAGGAAAAGGCCAATGTCACCAACACGCTAATTTCCAACTTAATAATTTCAGACTTGTTTATGTGTATTGTCTGTCTGCCTTTCACTGTTGTTTATACCATGATGGACTACTGGATATTTGGGGAAGTCATGTGCAAAATGACCTCTTTCACTCAGTGTGCATCAGTGACAGTGTCAATTCTTTCCCTTGTCCTTATTGCTCTGGAAAGACACCAGCTCATCATAAATCCGACTGGCTGGAGGCCAAGTATCTCCCAAGCCTACCTAGGAATTGGAGTAATTTGGATTTTAGCATGTCTCATGTCCCTGCCCTTTTTGACCACATCCATCTTGTCTAATGATTTGTATAAGCAGCTCTCACACATCATGAATTTTTCTGCTGACAAGGCCATATGCATTGACTCGTGGCCTTCTGAGCAACAGAGACTTATCTACACAACCACTTTACTGCTCTTGCAATATTGCATCCCACTGTTCTTCATTATACTTTGCTACTTGCGTATCTACTTACGTCTACAGAAGAGAAAGGACATGTTTGAGAAGAGTGACTATAACAACCGAGCAGTTCAGCTGAGAAGGATAAATATTTTACTAGCATCCATGGTTGCTGCTTTTGCTGTTTGCTGGCTACCATTGCATGTCTTCAACACCATTGTGGACTGGAATTACAAAATCATTTCACCTTGCTACCACAATCTCATCTTCTCATTGTGCCACCTAGTAGCTATGGCTTCCACCTGTGTCAATCCAGTTATCTATGGTTTCCTGAACAGCAACTTCAAAAAAGAAGTGAAGTCTTTGATTCTGAGCTGCCAGCATAATTCAGTAAATGCATCAATGGAAGAATATGATCATTTGCCCTTATCCACCATGCAGACTGAAATTTCCAAGGGCTCACTAATGTTGAACTGCAGGCATAATTCTATCTAGAGGTAAAAAACATATCATTGAGGCTCACTGACACCATATGCACATTTTTACCTGTAGGAATAAAGAGAAATTGGTGATGCCATAGCTGGGATATGAACAGGAACCCATTACTGCCTGATTTTTGGAAGAACAACCAAAGGATTGTTGTAAATGTATATAGCAGGTCCTGTGGTACACAAGCTGTTCATGTCGTTGAGATGGTACAGACATTGAGGAGACTGGGCTAAAACGTACCAGGCTGCTCTAAGAGACCAGTAGCTAAGCTGTGGCTGCACATAGACTGGTACAGGGTTCATCAGCTAAGCTCTTATCTCTACTGCATCTGCAGTAGACCCAGATTTCCAGTTTCAGCATTGCAGACTGTCAAAATTTGCATTAGAGAAGACAGCCTCAGTTTTTTCAGTATTAGTAAGATCTTTATGGGTGGCTGACACACCAGCAGAACAGAGATATGTAAATATATAAATTTTTGTGCTTTAACAGATCTCACAAACTATTAGATTAGAATAATCTTCCAGCGGATCTAGTTCACAACAAACAACTGGATGTTTGTATGAAACCCCTTTTGGTCATACAGGCTTGGGATTAGCCATTGGCTCTGCAAGTAGGGACAAAGGACAATGACCTTGGTATTTGAAGATGATAATTACTTATTGAGGGATGGTGGAAAATGAAAACATTAGTGGACTGAGCTCTTAAAATACAATGAGATGACACTGAGCCTTATTTTTAAGTAAGTGAAAAACAGTTGTAGATCTACATGGAAATGAGTCCTGTTGACTTTGCAATTCCTGTTGCTGTCTGTCACAAACCCTGCAGTGGTAAAATGGTGTGGCATGATGGTACGAGGCAGCTGAATTACTGGAGTTGTTCTAGGTCTTGGTAACAAGATGTTACTTCTGCTTCAGCAACTCTTTGATATCTTAATGGCAAAGTATCTAATTTAGAAGGTCAGAATGAGAATGAAAACATTTGTAGAAACCATGTCTTTTCAGAATGGGTATGCTCCCAAAGAAGCAAGCATGCATTTCCTGTTAAAATAAAACTGGATATCAGATATCAGTCCCACTCACTGGCATCAGCAACAGAGATGGATCTGAAATTCCAGCTAAGCTGTAGAAGGTCAGTGAAAATACACAAGTGGAATCCAGGTCAGATTGAAGCCAAGCTACATGTAAATAGGTAGCATTGTCAATTGCTCTACTAAAGCGAGGGTTGTGTTTTAACATATATGTGGTATTTTTAGTGTTTTATTCACAGAACCTACAAACCATAAACTCATTTTAACCTCTGGCACCAGAGACATTGCTCAGTGACTACTGAGAAACCAAGAAGCCGGTGTGTCCAAGAAGCCCATATGGAAGAACAAATTAGGAAAAAAAGGCTGCAAGTGTAAGGAGACCAACCAGGGCAATGTTAAAGAAATATGGAAGCATATTCTGTCCTGAGTTATTAAACTAATCTTAGCAGAAGGTTGGACTAGTTGACCACCAGAAGTAATTTCCAACCTGAATTATACTATGTTAAGCCCTTGTTACCCATTGTAGTCAATGGGTTTGCATTGAATTGAAGCTAACCAATGCAGAGTTATGCAGACAGTAAGAAATTCCTTAGCCCAGAGCTCTCTGATTAGATAAATTGATGAAGAGGTGAGGAAGAAATTCTTGTCATGCCACAGTCTGACAGGCAGTATAGATGTTGTACAGAGTATCTGAAGGCAATAGCAAGAACTTATGGTAGAAGGTAGCAAGAGCTATCAACAGATATGAGATCATATGTTTATCTGGCAGAAATGGGAATTCATCCTATGTCATGAGCTGGATTCACAGACATCTAGGAAAACTTTGAACTTGAATTTGTGTGTGCGGAGGAATAAGGCAAAAGCTGTTCCAATGAAGTCATCCTTCTAATTCTAGGCAGAACCCATATATCTCAGTAAGAAAGTTAATGTGTGGTTACCTTTTGTACCTTCCTCAATTATCTGGAAAGACTATTTTTGCTTCTTTCAAATTGACTTCTGCTTTCTTTTTTTTCTTCATTACTTGCCACAGTGGGATGAGAAGTGGTTTCGCTTGATATATTTGTATGTAATGTCATTTCTAGAGTGGACACTGAGTCTACCAGAGACACAGAACAAAAGGATTCTTCCTTTATCTTACATGCAGCTTGAAATTTGCTACAGTAACTGAAACCAGAGCTAATACAAGCATGTGATGAGTAGTACAAAATAGAGTAAACTGCTCCATATCAGCTCGATTTATACCAAAACTATCTTGCGTTATTTGAACACTTAAATAATGCTTATGCTTTGTAGTGGTTTTGTATTTAGGATCAATTTAAACCATTTAGCATTGAGTATAGGCTCAAATACTTGCTATAATTCCAGCATTTACTCAACTAAGATGTGTGTCAAGCAATTGTAAGACTACTCTGCTAAACACGAACATAGAAGATTATTTTATTTATGATCTTAAGTATGTAACTTTTCAAGCACCAATGTCTTAAGTGGAAACACAATTACCTTTACAGTTTGTACTTCCATGAGTGTGTCTTTATTGCTAGTTCTAGGTGAAAACTTTTTGATAGAGCACTCACAATATTTCAGAGACCTGCCACTAGAGCTATGCATTTGCATTATGTGTTAGGTCCCAGTCCTTCCTGCAAAGGATAGAAATGTTAGTGAGGTGTGTCTCTTTGTTTAACTGCAATTCATGTGGCCATTTGTATTCACAATCACAAATAAATACATAAAGCAAGCAGATCAATTTTAGAGTAACCCAGATGGACACAAACAGATGTATCTTCCTCCAGTGATTAAAGAAAGTGTCAAGTTTGGAGTCAAGTATTGTTTACTGCTAATGAAGTTCAGACTGGATAAACTGAAGTATTTAAATACTAAAAGCCATCAAACTTCACTCATACATCCAACTGCAAAAATGCAGATCCTTGAAACTCACAACCAGCTGCTGCCTGTCCATCTACTTACACACAATCTTGAGGTCTGTATTTTTCAACCTTTACAATTCCCAAGGTAACTAAATAAACTTTGGAGTAAACACAGGAAAAAAAAAATCCTGAAGTTCAAAGCACTGAATATCTATGCCATGTGCAAGTCCTACCTTTATTTACACACTAGGCATTCTCCTGGCACAAACAGCCATGACAGGAAAGGTGCCTTTATCACTACTTCTTCATTCTGTATGGACACCAAGACTTATGCAGCAGCGCACAAATGCAGTAGAAGATATAAAGCTACTAGTTTAAGAACTGCTTTAGCAACCATTCCCTTTGATAGAAAAGGCACAAGGTTTGATGCAATTATGCCTGTATAGTTGAAAGAGACATTTTATTTTTCACTTTGAACTTTAATAGAACCGAGGGAGAGCTAAGTGGTTTTGGTCCGAGCAAAGGAAAACAGAACAAAAATAGCTTATGTAAATATTATCCATTTGTAAATAACAATAAAGTTTGTATCTAAGAAGGATCAGGCATTTTTGCATTCATCAAATACAATGATGCTTTTGAGTACGCTCTTTACAAAGTTTTGCTGTTAAGTTACAAAACCAGTGTTGGGGAAACATGCAGGAGTTGTGCAAGTCATGAGTCCATACAATTCTTAGACCTTACCCTGCTTTTCTTTTTTTTTAAAAAAAGCTTTTTATAATCCTGCCTCTTGTGGCATGTTGTAAGAGGATGGTAAGGTTTTCAGAGCAAGAAGATAATTTATTGCTGTGATACGTGGCATGCTATTGTGAGTCTAATAATAACAAATAAAATATTACCTGTGTTCACTTCACTTCTCTGTGCTTGCTTCTGTAAAATGGCATAATACTTTTATAGTATAAAGTATATAAGTTTTAGTTCTCAACTAGTGTTTATCAAGAGAAAAAAGTTATAGTTTATGATAAGATACATTGATATATCAAGGATTAATAGCTTGATGAATTATTCCTGAGGATAGATAACAGCAAAACAAAGCTGAGGAAGAGAGGATCGCCAAGTATCAAAAAATTCAGTGTGGTACACTGGAATATTCTGATGTCAGGACTCAACTTGTCTTCATAAACTTCCCAGGTTGCACAGGAAACTGGATCCTATGCAACATACTGTCCTGAAGCCCAACCAGAACCTCATCCACAAAGCAACCGAGATTGCAGAGATGAAAACTGTTGTGCGATATTTATCAAAATTTTATTGAATCTAAGAAACATTTTGACTTCACCAAAAAAATTGGTAAGTTTCTCTACCTGCCTTGGTAGAAAGCAAGCCGAGGTACTAGAGGTGATTATCAGTTGTGCTACAACCACATTATATTTGTTACAATTGCACACAGGAGGAAAGAATGTAATAGCAGTACTTACAACCTGCCTGGCATGTTGTTGTAAGTTATAAATGTGAAGTAATTATCAGCAGTGGTGGGTAATGTGACAGTAGTCAGAGTCCGTACTGTAGGTTTGCTGTTTGCAAATGCAACACTCACACTTATGAAGCCTATGAGAATTAATTGTATATCAATACACCGTATTGTAAGGTCCCTATAAGGGATTCTTCTACTTTGATCAGTGTTTCTTCTCACAATATCACTGGACACTTCTACAGGCCATTCTCTTCAAATTTCTAATTAATTGAACTCTAACCTGATTTTCAGGAAATCGTCGCTGCTTAGTGCCATGGATAATGTGTATTTACATTTTATGAGCATAAACGTTCATGTAGCTTTTATGACATTCCCTCACTTTCATGGTTTGCTTTACAAAGTCCCTTTGATCTCAGGGAGTCATAAATAGCATAAACCTGAGATTTGTATTTTTGTATAATGCCTTTCCCTGCCAGACAATGCTTATTAAGCCTTAGTCAGAATTGTTTTGTTGTCCTTCCCTGCTTAGTAAACATGAAGCCCAGTAACAGCACTGAGGTTATGATGGATACCTGTGATGACATTGAATTCCAGAGGTGATTTCTTTGAGAACTGAAATCATTGAGACCCTACCACCCACTTCTATAAATACTCAGTTAAATAGTTCTATGGCATTCATCCCATATGATAGAAAATATTTTTTTTCAATAGCACCTAGAATACAGGTCAACAGCCATAATACTTTAAAAAAAAAAATCTAGTCATGGTATCTAGAAAATGTAGCACTGCTTTTTTTTTCCCTAACTATTTGCAAAACATAATTGGGAGGTTCAGGCTGAACATTAGGAAAAAAATTTTCAGGGAACAGGCCTTATGAGGAGCGGCTAAGAGAGCTGGGGTTGTTTAGCCTGGAGAAGAGGAGGCTGAGGGGTGACCTCATTGCTCTCTACAACTACCTGAAAGGACGTTGTAGAGAGGAGGGTGCTGGCCTCTTCTTCCAAGTGACAGGGGACAGGACAAGAGGGAATTGCCTCAAGCTCCGCCAGGGGAGGTTTAGGCTAGACGTTAGGAAAAAATTCTTTACAGAAAGGGTCATTGGGCATTGGAACAGGCTGCCCAGGGAGGTCGTTGAGTCACCTTCCCTGGAGGTGTTTAAGGCACGGGTGGACGAGGTGCTCAGGGGCATGGCTTAGTGGCTGATACGAATGGTTGAACTTGATGATCCAATGGGTCTTTTCCAACCTGGTGATTGTATGGTTCTATGTTAAACATGGTGACATAACAATGTGAATAACTATTTTTTTTGTAGAATGCCACAAGTGCAAATACAGCCTAATATCATTAGGCTAAAGATGCAGCCTTTGGCATTAGGTAGATACATTCTGTCAGTAAAAAGCTGTAATGACATATAGAACATGAATCTTGCACTTTAACTCTTAAAAATGGAGCTTAGTTTTGTCCTCATAGTCCCAGATAAAAATTTCTGTCCTTTTAATAAAGTAATTTCAGCTCATGAATTACTATGCCCCTTATGCTGACCATAGGAATACAAAGTCTCCCTGCTGGGAACTACTGGGCAAATACTACTCCATGGTTCATAAATATTTGTCTGATTCCATTTTATTACAAGGTGACTACTTGTAGAATGCACTTGTCTCATGCTCTGCCTGTGGTAAGGTAATGATGATTCATCTAGTTGACGTGCTGACGCAATGACAAAGTAATTACATGTGCTACGTGTGTCTCTAATTTCAAGACAGATTGTTGAAAAAATCCTGATGTCCTAAAGACCAACATAACCCTTTCCTGAAACATACTGCACTCTCAGCAGACAGACAGCTCAAAGATACTGGAAAGTTCTGGTCTCCTCAACATGTACGTTACTTTTACAGGAGTTAATATGGTCAAGCAGAGTTTTGTTTAAACTAACAGCAAAAACACAGACTGCTCCAGGAGCATAACATACATGGACACTCTAGGCCTGTGGTTTTGGAAGGCTCACAGGACTCAAAGAGCCGAAGATCGCTGGCACTGTGGTTAAGAATTTTAGAGCTGATTAAATCACCTAACATCACCTGTTACATTTAAAATCCAGTGTGTACTCGACTCCATTCATCAGAATACAACTATATCGTCACAAACTGTAAAGTGCCCTTTCATAATAACTCACATTTCCATAAACCACCACAAAAGTCCCACATGGTGCAAAAAACCGCACATAGGCCACCAAGTAAGATAATCTTCACTAACCAAAGGTCTGCTATGAAACCTGCAAATTCATCATATAGTTACTCAGGAGTCTACAAAATATGGGTCTTAATAGGATTAATGCATTCACTATGTATTGCGAGGGTAAGCTTCCTGGCAGTGTAATTGCATTCTGTGTCTGGGTGAGCTGTTTACAGACAGCAGGACAGAGATGTTCTAAATGAGGGGTATCTTACTATTTGGGGGAAGGAAGTAGGGAACTATTTGGCTGAAACAAAAAGAAAGGTTCTATTTGTCCTCAGAGCAACAGGCACTACACTGGCAAACAAAATCCTGACCCAGCACACGCTCAATTCTTTGCTCTGCAAAATGAACATGTTACATTCCATAGCTACAAAGGTTAAGCTTTAAGCAAGGACAATATGAGGCTTTATGCCTCAAAACATTTTCACTGATCAGTTTTCCATGAACTGGAATTGGTTAGAAAAACATTATTCAAAGCACTCCAGGATTAATATATCCATAAAATAAATCATAAGCCCATATAATTTCTCAGGATCCAGGCCACAGGACAAGTGTACACTATACTTTTTAAAAGTACCTCTTTAATAGAATGAACTCTTTTTTTGACAGTTTCTAAGCAACAGCTTATGAGAATGGAAAATAGCCTCTCAAACAGGTGGAATAAAGTAAAATGTTTACATCAGGAATAGAAATATCTTGTGTTTAGTCTTGCTACAATGCAGTACCTTCTAGGTTAACAACTAACTTCATTAGAAAGAACATGAAAAAGTGGAACAGTAATGATAAACCCTATAAAGCACAAATGAAAGCGCTATTGTGACTCGACTGTAAGTAAACCTATGATTTTGTGCAGTGCAGAAGAGCTAATAGCTTCTCTTAAGTACAATAAAAAGGAATATGCCTTTATCTCAGCCAGCTTAACTCAGGATCACTTTCTACAAATAGAATCCACATGAAAGAGGTAGTAGCAGGCATCTGTGCATAGAGAGAGATTATTTGAATATAAGTAACATATTTAAGGCATAAATCTTGTATCTAGGAGATTACATAGAGTTTATTAGTTTTTTTCAGACCTAAAAAGGAATCAGTGGATATTGTTGCCATGGTGCAGCCATTGGTTGCATTCATTTTTGTCTCCATAGTTTGTTGTTATAGTTAGGGAATAAAAATAACCGCTGTGATGTTTATTTTAAGCATGTTTATCAGTGCCAATCTCCCATTTTATACTAAAAGCAAATTATGTTTAATGCTTCCTTTGACTAAATACAAATTCCATGACTAAGTACAAATTAATAAAGGGTATAGAGCCAATGTGTAGTACCTGCTTCCAGGAATATCTGTTCTTCATCGAATCTATTCTTCATCTATAGTATCTATTCAAGAAAACACTGTCAAGTGTTTCAATAAAAGTTTACAGCTCATGTCTAGTGCTGAGTCTGAGGGGATTCTGGATGTGGCCACAGCAGCATTTCAGGTGGACCAGGGAAGTGACACAAAGTAGAGGTTTAAGGTAAAGAGTAGCTTTGAGGATCCCATTTTGGAACAGAGGTGCCTAAGCTCCATTTAAATCTAATAGCAAATTCGGGTCTGAGGTGACATGCCAAAGGTATGCAGGGGGTTTGTACTGTGCAGGTGTTAAACTCAGTCCTACGTCAGCACACTGTTCAATAATCCACTTCCACCTTAACTGTACCTGAATCTCTGAAAACTGCAGCCCCAGCATCTTCAATTCAGAACAGACTCAGGGAGTAAGAGCACTGAAAGGGAGATGGGACTGTACAAGGTGACCTGAATAAGGATGGGCAGTCACAAAATTAGAACAATTCCTCTTCTTGGGGAGTCACTTGATTTTATAATTAACTTAGTTTGAATGAGTTCATTTCTTGCAGGCTCTGTACTACTAGTGAATCACTCAGCCCCTGAGGAATACATACCTAGACAGAACTTGCTGGGTATACTTTCATACAGTTTTAATTTTTATTTGGTTAACCATTAGAACTCCTCAACTGCACCTAAAGCAAGCATATCTGGTTTTGTATGTTCTGCCTAGCAGTGTAGGAAGAGGGTATCAAGAGGTAAAGTCAGCTGAAGACAAAGGCTTGATTTTTTTTTAATTAATTATCAGCAGATATCAGGTATTCCTGCTTTTGGCAAGAGGCAGTGTAAGCCAGTGTGCAACTATACAATGGTTCATCCATATACCATGCTAGTCTCTTCCCAGCCTTCTCTCCATCCACATGTTCATTATCCCATGTGCTGTAACAGTGTGTCCCAGCAGAGCTGGGAACTGGATAGCTGAACTGACATGCATCTACAAACACTCAGAAAATACACGTTCTAAAAAAAAATAAAAAGAAAATTTATTATTTTCTTTTTAACCTTGACTTATTATTGAAAGAGCTAACGCTGTGGACCTATAAATATCACTAGAAGTGAAGAGACAGTGACCTTGCAGCATGGAAAAAAGCAGAGGAGGGGGAATGTTTGGGATTTCTTAAACAAGCTTCACCATGGAAGTCAACATTGTGGCTAACTAAGACCTCAGTCTCAAAATTTGTTCTTTACCCATACTGAGGGAAGGGTCACCGTATGCACGTTACCCGGGACCATGTCCAGAAGGTAGTGCCTTTGAACTCATGAATGTTTAACCATGATGACATTAACTTCAAAACCTAAGATGGAACAAATAGAATTTCTTTTTACTGAACTATGAACAAAAGCTCAATGACACATAATTTCATTGGGAAACTCAGTTTTAATGACTCTTCTTTTAAGACCTCTTGACTCATTGCTTTAGGCCATGTCCTTGCAAACACCTTCATGATTAAAATACGGTGGTATTTTTCACTTTGCCACTTATATTTGTTGGAGATTTTTTCCCTGTTGGGTACGTCATGAAACTCAGGAACCTCATTTGCCAAAATATTCTGGTGTAAAGACACAGCCGCCAACAGCAGGAGCTAAGGTCATGTCTGGTACTTTCACAACAGAAGGGTCATGCTTGTCTTTTTCTACTGCTTGAGCGGTGCTACAATACAGACATTTAGGGAATACACTGGATGCACCAGACCAGCAAAATTTCAGCTTACTTTTTCCTCTGCTGGGGTCTTATTTTTTAAAAGTAATTTTTTTCCTAAGCTGCCCTGATTAGATAGTACTAATAACATTAAGTCAAACTGGTTCCTAGGGATATGTCCCAATTAAATGGCTATCCTAATTAAGCACATCCTGATTAAACAGAATATCCTATAATTATAATAATAGCATGTAATAAAAACTTGCTGATAGTTTTGTTCAGATAAAGTATTTTGCAAGCCTTATTTACAGGAACCACTTTATCCAGAACTGAAACACAATGAGCTCTTGCATGAAATGCTACATCTGTTTAACAGCATTCAGTAGAACCAAACAGCCTTTAAGAACTGAAAGGCTGCAGGAAATGAAAAAACCTCTGCACCATAATGACAATACAGGCAATGTTATGAAAAGGCAGAAAGTACTTAGCATGTAAGTGGGATGAAATATTTTGATTACTCTTCGTAGAATTACTGCAGTATTTACAGTTGCTGGAAATGATCACAAGGGCACCCAAATGTGCATTTTATAGAAACTCCTAACACAAAGGTTTAAATTTCATACTACATAGAGCTAGAGTATACCATGTTGAACTTCCACATTTTATGTTCGGAAAAAAAGATCTCATTACTGTACTAACACTAAAGACTTTTCTCAGCTTACAATACTGAGGAAAGTACAGCACAAGAAGCCAGGCAGAGTCTGGTAGAAGTACTAAATGAGAACAAACTAGCAAGCTTGTTTTCTCCAATGAGCTGTAAAGCTGAGATCCTGGCCCTTTGTAGTTATTGCAAGGCTAGAGTATGTTTTTTGAGTGCTACTGTGCCAGAGGGAATTCCTACTCCCTGCTTTGGATACTGTTGATGTTCCAACTAGCCTAATTGTATTCAGGTAGCTCAGTTCCCCCCTGGATCACAGTGGAGTATGTCAGCCTCATTTTTCAGTTTGTTCTACACAGTACTGTAGACAAGATAAGTAACTCTCAGTAAGTAATGGAAGTTGGATAAACAAATATGAATCTATTTAGTTATTAAAACTACTTTTTTTTTTGCTTCAGCAACAAAAGAGCAGAAACAAGGAGTCAGTGTGAAGCTTGAATATTCTGAAATGTCAGTTAATAAAAACAGTGAATATATGTGTAAGAAGGCATGAGCTGCTTTATCATTGAAGAGAATGTCATCATTGAGCAGATAAATTGTTAGAGTCCACCATAAAACCTTATTCCAGGAAGAATGTATAACAACGCTCTGCATTTCTAATTGTCATGCCATTGTCATGTCTAAGCACTTGAATGCTACAGAGATATTGCCATATGTATTTATTCAGTATTAGTTAAATATTATGTGGATGTGGAGTCTTTAAGCTGTGCACCATAACCCTAAGGAGCAGAGTCTGACCCCTGCACAGACTCAGGAGTATTTATAATGCAGGTGCATTGAGGTAGTGCTCTGCACAACATCAAGGTAGATGCTCAAGTTCATCTTCTGATGTGCCATTATAAGATACTACAGTGACCTTTGAAGAAAGCAACGATTGCTGGTGCTGGTAGATCACAACATAATGCTGCCCTTCCAACATCACGCTGAGCTCATAACATGAAGGAGCTATGAGAAGAGCAAAAGCAGTTTGAGGATGCTTAGAGCAACGTAACCGCAATATCTGACAAAAATATTTTGCAAGGACCTCATGCAAAATGGAGACAGATCTACAGAAATCAGAACAAGCTGCAAAATCAGATTACTAGGATCACAGACACAGCCAATCTACATACCAAAAATCACTAGATCTTCAACATTCAGGCTGCAACTGCCCTTTGCACCTACATCAAGAAAACTAAATCAGCAAAAAAGGAAAAGCAGCTCAGATAAAGGGGCACTGTTAACATGAAAACAAGATAATGTAGGGCTTGAAACAGAAAGGCTTTCATTGAGGTATCTCCTAACCAGATTAGCTTTAAGAACAAAGGCTAGTTAGCCAGTAAAATGCTTACTTGGTGCTGTAGCTGATGATAGCTGTGGAGCAGCTCTTCCAGTCCCATGTTCTGCTACTAGGTAGTTGTGGTACCAGGGTGACAATTGCAATCTCAATTCAAACCTTGTTTGAGGTCTCCTTCCTTTACCCCAAGCCTCCCAAGTCACTAACCTCTCTGTGCCTTGACCTGTATTTCTGTCATGCACCAAAAAAACCTCTAACAATTCTACAGAAGCTACCTGTGGGCAAGCTTCCATAAGATGGCACTCACTTAAGCTGCCCTCCTTTTTAAGAAAGTAGCATAAATCTTTCAGCAGTTAACAGCACTGCAACAATCACTACCTGTTTCCGTCAGGTGAGAGCATAAAGTATTTCTTTTTGGATGGAAATATACCTTGAAGCTTCTAGATCATCAGATGAATAGTTCTACATGTAAGAAGTATCTGAGAATAGAATGACTTAAAATAAACAACCACAAAAAAATCCCACCCAAGCCCACAACAAAACAAAACAGTAAAGATGCTTTTGTTAGAGCACCAACAGTAAGTACTTTATAGGGAAATGCACTACGCTTTGGTAGCAAAGGCTGTATTAGCTTCCTCTCTCTGTTTTCAGATTCTCCCTAGTAATTCACCCAAGAACCCCATGTCTAGCCCCTTAAATAGCATAGAAGAAGGGCAAGTGTTCTGCATCCCCCTCCCCAGCAATTAACCCACAATTAATTATCTTAGATTGGAATTACATGAAGTTTCGTATTTTCACCTCTCTATGCCCTCATGCTTCAGGTGGTGATTTTAAACTGTGGTGTTCCCAATAAACCTCAATCAAGGTGCTTCCTAATTCTATGCCTTTTTTTAGCATTAAAGATAGGAAATGTGCATCATATTTAAAACGCTACTTTCTGCAAAACATGGGGCAATTTTGTGCAAGCATTAATAAAGCCTCACAACAGTTTTGAAAGGAGGGCAGAGGTTAGGATAGCTGAAGTAGCTGATACCCCAGTAGGATAGGCTAGAAGAGTGTTTCATTTTGAGAAGTCTATTTCCAGGCAATCAGGACCTGCCCATCCCTTGGGAATTAACATCTGGTTGAATTAAAAACAAACTTTCAGCTGCTGTAAAGCAGCAGAGCACCATTGGAGTCAGTGAAACAGGCTTCACTTGTGCGAATGGAAATGGTTTCTGCATTTCTATAAAGTCATTATCATGGAGGATACACTCACAACCATAAGAAGCTGACCTCTCAGAGCATCGTCAAGACTGCAGAGTGGGTAACCACTCCTAGGACTGCATCATGGTATTCCTGTGTAAATTGTTTAGGCCTTTAGATGTAAAACTCCAGTGTTGCATATGTTTATAGGACAGCTGTAATACAATCTATAAGAAAAGCAGGACCCAGGTGGTGATTTTCCAGAGCTTGCACTGGCACATCCTTCTGGAGCGTCCCTTCACATTGCTGTGATTCAGCCATTGTTTCTGTCTATTTACTATGACAGGCACTTCACACATGTACATTTGTTTATTATTAGAGCTGCCTAGCCTCCACGTTTCTTATTAAAGCAATGGGTAAAGAAAGTTTTGTGCAGCCTCCTGCTCCTACCATAGGTCTTGATCTTAAGAAAATGTTACCTGAACCAGAAACCCAGTATATTCAACAGAATCCATGGTGCTCAGTACTAGTGTTGAATATGTCCAGAAAAATCAGCTACCAGGATTGTAGCCCAGACAAGTTGTGATGTTAATAAAAACCTTTTCAAGTGAGCTGTTTCTGGGGTAAGGTTACAATTTTCTTTGCACACAATATCAAGGTCTCGTTGATAGATGCTAAATTAACAAAAAACACATGTGTGTGTTTTCAACTGGCCTGTTTTGGAGGAAAATGGGAAATATTTTAAGAACTATGTTGTAAGTTCAGGCAGAATGTCTTGACCCTTGGGATTATTTAGCCTTAAGCCTGCATGTAATAACTTCACCCAGCCCTCAAGACTGAAATGTTGTTCTGTTTGGTAGGATGTTTTTCTCAGTACAAACTTTTGAGACTTCAGAATATATCTCCACTGATCATAAGGTGAGGGAAGCATCATAACAGAAGTATAACAATGATTAGTAGGACAACCTCCCTCATTAAACCAACTCACAAACAAATAATTTTAAAATAATTTTGGCCTCTCTTTAAAAGGATGCAGGCTCTTGCAAAGCAGGACCTGTGGTGGTGGAAATCTCTCAGTTCCTTGCCTCACAAAACCTGCAGGCTACATGAAAACATACAGCTATTTAACCAGTGTGTGGGAGGGAGGTCTTGCAAGTTATTCGTTACTTTACCACCTCATCAGGTAGCTTCGTGTCAAGTCCTTACAGGTCACCTTTGCACAGGAGGAAAAAAGTAAGCATAACTAACTTTATTTATACATTATACACAAGTCCTTGGTTGCAAATACAAATGAGTGGAGAGTTATGTGAGACAGTCCAAACATCAAAACTCAGTTCCCAGGGAACAACAAGCATCAAGAGCTTGTGCCAAGTAGACAGAAAGTCGAACAGTGCCATGGCTTTGTTCAGTGGGGTGACGGGTTTCTTTAGAGCTCAAACTCTATTGCCTGATTAAGGGAGCATCAAAATTCAAAGCGACCTGTACCACATGGTGAATCCTGCCCTGCATATTTTAGAAGAATTGCTTACCTTCCAGCAGACTTGGTGTCTGTCAAAACCTCCAGTTCGAGGAAGTGAGAATTTCAATTTACCCAGAATACAGAGAGCACAGGGACAGCACGAATTTCCACTTTTCTGACACTGCAGTTGTTCCTAGTCTGGGAATGGGACACAGACCTACCTTTTCTTGGTCCCTTTAACACTCATAATACCTTAGGTCTGATTCTGATGGAAGCTGTTTAGAGACTGCAAACATTTACCTTGATCCACAATAAAAGAGGGAGATGCAGTTGCAGAGCACCAGCCTTGGACCCTTGAAGATGCAATTTTGTTCCTTGCAGCATCACAGGCTTCCTGTGTAACAACAGGTGCAGCCAAGTCCTGCTGCAGGTAGTAGCAACAGTCCCCATTCTCACTCAGTTCTATACTCTAGAACAGAGGTGAAATTTAACAGAACTTGACACACACAAGGAGATATTCAGATACCACAACAAAGGTGTTGTGCAAACACCTCCAAGTAACAGCAAGAGGTGTTTGTTCTGCATGATTAGCACCACGACATCCAAAACTCACCGTGCCAGATTTCTTTATCAGCAAGGCACAGTCATAGATTCGTGATGCCTTTGAAGCACTCTGACATTCCCTTCCTGTAGATGGCTGGAAATGTTCTTCGATACACTATTTGCAATTAGCTGGCTGTTGAAATTAGTGCTCTGAAGTGGTTGCTTTTATAGATGCCCATGTTGCTCCCTCTGTGGCTACCATTGCTTTAACCTCTTTGAGACCTTGACTGAGAGCACTTTCTCAGGGCTGCAACACTGAGAGCACAGGTCAGAAAGAAACTTAGCCCAGCACAATCAGAGATGGAGTCCCCAGGTGGGCGATTTGTCTCAGGCTCTGATGATCTGCATCCTAATCCCTGTTCCACTGCTGATGTCTGTTTCTGCCTCAGCAAAATAAAGACAATGCCACTTACCGCTTTTCAGCCCTCCTGCCCCTGGCAGAGGACATGTCGTGAGAGAGCTCAGAGTCATCAGCATTCCCAGCGGCCAGTTTTGGCACCTCCTTTTCTGCATGAGTAATCATCATTCCTGACATGTGCTGCCCTGCCCCTCTTATTTACCCAGCAGGAGAGTTTGGGCCATGTGTTCAAAATATTGAGGAAAAATACTCCAACTACTGTCCCTCAGTTCCCCCAGAAGAACCACTCTGGTGTACACATTGCTGAGGACACCTGCTTCCTGCCTGCAGACTAGAAGCACATCAGTAATGGAAAGGATCCATCAGGAGCACAGAGACTTCCATCACATCAAGTATCTTAGGGGGTCCCATACATCCAGGGCACAGTTTCTTCAACCCACCTTGCAACTGTTCACTGCTTTGCACTATTGGGATGTTTGGGAGCAGAATCTCTTCCACAGGAAGTAATAAGGAAACTCAGAAGGTAATGAATCTCGGATTCCTGCTCTCTGTGCTCTTAAACCCATCAATATCTCAGGCTGTTTTTCACCTTTCACCGATAATAAAGTAATTTGTTCATAACAAACAGCTTCTCATCTGAAATAGGACTGGCATGAATCAAGGAATGAAGCAAGGACGACTGGCATGAAAAGCTCATGTTCATTTTTGAACACTGCATTATTCCCTGATTAATTGGCAGTGGCTTATGGCTCTATCAACAGAACATGTTCCCTGGAAGAATGACACATTTCCGAGAAATCCTGAACAGACCCAACCATGTATTATTGATGAGGTAGGAGAAAATCATCTGGGTCTTGTTACAAACCCAAGGTTTAAATCAGTTTTGCTGGAAGGTCTGCCAGACTTTTGATTATATCTTCCCTCTGAAGTAAAGTAAATTTCCCCTGAGGCAAAGGATTTAGCTACGGCACTAGCCTGCAGCTCAGGAGACCTATATTCTCTCTTTGATTTTGCTTCAGACGTCATGGCTGATACTACACAATACATGCGGGAAAGGTTTCCTATGCCTGCTGAGCTGGAGTCCCATTTTTAAAAGCACCCATATGGGTTCAATGTCACATCCCAAGGAAGGCAACCCTGTGGGCTGACTAGCACAGTCTTACTCTCCTCTCCGTCTGCCCTGCTGTTTCCCCTGCATTGTTACTGGGGATGATCTGGTACAGCGTTTCATTACAGACGCTCCTGGAAAGTAAAGATCTACCTCTACCTGGCTTTTACAGTTAGCACATTACTCACAGTAACACGGCTCAGGTTTAGCAATCCAGAACTATCATGTCTGCAGAGCAAAAATGTGCCTTGTGCACTCTGATGATCCAACCAGGTCTGGGACTTAGCAGGAAAGGAAGGAGGCAAGTTTGTTTTACTGAGCTGAAATAAAAGCCCCTGCCCACTGAAGCAGATTTCTCCCGTGCCTTGGTTATATTTTCAGGCTAAACTGATGCATTTCCCTTCCTAGCCAAACGAAGGGCTAAGCTATTATTTTGCTGGTTAGCAAGTTGAATAGTGCCAGCATGTGGTCAGACAAGGCCTGGGAGCAGCACCAAGCAAGAGTAGGTGGACAGGAGCAAGGCAGAGGGGGTGGAACATCTTGCTTTCACCACTGGCAAGCTGTTTAGTTCATTTAAGCAGCCTCTTGAGACAAATCTGCAGCCTCCGGCTACAAATATTGAGATAAGTTCTCTGCTGATTTGTCCCCAGAACCATCTCATTACTGAGTCAGGTAAGTGCCAGATAAAGGAAGTAGGGCAGCAGGTAACCACCATAACAGCTAAATTATATCATTAAATCATGTCCTAAATAATTTATTTTCCCCTTGGCTAGCTCTAAAACATGGCCAATACATAGTACTATTTGTCTGTTTAAACTCAGCTTTGGAGCAGGACATTCCTTTTAACATGCGCTTCTGCAATGCCTGACACTATGGGGATTTGTTCTTAGTTTTGTGCCTAGAGATCACAACTGCTCTTTAAGTAGTCTCACAAAAACAAAGAAATCATCAAAATGCTGCCAATAATCCTGGATATCCAGTAGCGCAGTCTTCACTGCAGCATTTGCAGACCTACTTTTGAGAACTTTTCCATCTTCTCCTACTTCCTGCAGGAGTATTACCTGTGCTTGTGAGGATTCAATTAATGCCATTGATGTGAAATGTTGTTCCATTAATCACCAGCCACTGCATCTAATGAAGAGGATAATCTAATTCTCCTCAAATAAATATGACACCAAATTAAAAGAGTTCATAAACAGCCTCCAAAATGTTTGTCTCAATTTATTGTCTTTTGAATTGCACTGGATCCCTCTAGTACCAACCTAGCTATAAACAAGTCAGTGACTGAGGCTTAAAGTTTATTATCACTAATGTTTGCTTTTATTTGTACTAGAATTGAGTATTAGCATTAACTGGAAGAACAGAAGATAGGAAGGTCATCCAAATGCCACAGTTTTTAACCACAATTTCCCTAAACCAGTGAGAGACACAACATGTTCTTGACAATTACTTTTGCTGTGTTTACTGTCACTGAAAAATTTCACAAAATAGTAATGATCTATCATTACATCCATGCGAAAAGTTCACCAGGAAACCAGAAAAAAAGTAGTAATGCCTATGGGTACTTGGCTAATTTGAGAAGAGGGTTATCTCCCTACAAAAAACAACACAACCGTTCTAAGTTTTTTGCGAGGTCTCGTTTTGTTTTGGAATCAGCTGTTAGGCAGATGATTATGTACCTGAAGACACACGATCTTGCCAATACCTTCTTTGAATTTAGCCTGTCTTTCAGTGTCCTAGGTTGTTTGATCAGCCTTTCCAGAGTACTTCGCAGGAAAAGAAAGGATTACCATGGCTGCAGATTTCTTATAGGATGATCTAGGTGAAAGAGGAAGAGAAAGGAACCAGAGACTTAGCTTGGTGCTTACACAGTATGTTCTATTGGATCACCAGCTTCTTCACTGTAGACAACACCTGAGGCTTCAGAAGAAAACAACCTTGTGCTTTACTGCTTGCAATCCTATTTATTTAACAGTTTCTGTCACGGAATCTGAACACATTCCTGAAATGAATAAATTAAGGCTCATTACAAACACTCCCTGGAAGTAAAGATCTATCTCTGCCTGGCTTTTATGGTTAGCATTTTACTCATGGTAACACAGATCTAGCTTAGAAATGTAGAGCTGTCATGTCTGTGAGCACCAGACTTCTTTGTGCAGGATTTTTTTTCAGTCCCAAAAGTATGACAAGCAGTTGAGTAATAAGTAGACTTATATCATGATTTTCAAAGACTGATGGACAGTTTTCATTTCAGTCCTAGACTCAGCCTTTAATATTCCACGTGTGTGGCACAGTCTCAGAAGACTTTTTCTAAATAGCTAATAAATGTCCGAACAATAAGCTGTGTTCGGGATTGTTCAGCACAGAGTGTGAATAAGTTTCTGAACGTTTCTTCTGCTACTTTTCTGCTGCAAACTAGAAAATTGACCATGACTTAGCATTTTTTATGAGAATATTTCAGATTCATGTGTCATAGTTGCTTCCCAGCAAAGTACTGAAGTAAGGTTGAGGTCAAGCCCTGGGAAGTGTGGAAAGGAAAAGCTAAGTGACTAATACAGGAAAATAGCAAAGCTGTTGAGTGATATTGATAAAGAATCATGGAACCATTTAGGTTGGAAAAGACCTTTAAGATCATCAAGTCCAACACTTAACCTCACACTGCCAACTCCACCACTAAACCATGTCCCCAAGCACCATGTCTACATTCCCTTAAATACCTCCAGGGATGGTGACTCAACTACTTGCCCGGGAAGTTTGTTCCAACGCATGATAATGCTTTCATTTTCTTAATATCCATTCTAAATCTCCCCTTTTGCAACTTGAGGCCATTTCCTTTCATCCTAACACTTGTTACGTGGGAGAAGAGACCAACGCCCATCTTGCTACAACCTCTTTTTAAGTATTTGTAGAGAGCTATAAGGTGTATGCTTCATAAGCTTTGATTGAAAAGTTCTGTCAAAGCTAGAAGTTGAGTTTGGCTGGACTCTTCCTATTTCTTCCTCTCTAGACCTTTTGGGATCTCTTTAAACTCAGAATTTAGCCCCCATAATACTGGGCTTTCTGTTGGAGAAGACTGCTAGTGACATCTAAAGCAATGACTCAAAGAACATCAGCCACTATTATCATTAAAATAACAAGGAACCGTTCAGCTCAGTGACTAAACCAAGGAACTAAATGGGAAACTGTGTTTCTTTGGCTTAAACCAAAACAGAAATTAAAGAGTTATTTTGGAAAGTAAAAAAAAAATATATATATTCTGAGGTACACTGGAATATTCAACTTGATTCACTCCAAAATGTCATGTTTCAGCTTCAGATAATGAAACCTTTCAATAATTGTTTTTCAACTTGGAACAGTTTTAAAAATAAAGTTGCCATTTTAAAATCAATACATAGAAATGTTGACTTTCATTTTTCCCCTATTTTTCTGCCTGACATTCATTTATAAGCTCAGGTAATTTAATTTATGTCCCGCAAATACTTTTTTTTTCAGTGAGTGTACTACTGTCACTAATATTTTGCCCAGTGCTGACTGTGATCCTATGCTTCCTTAGAACGTTGCTACACATGACTCAGTTCCTGCTTGGACTGTAACTCAATTTCAGAGGTTACTGTCATCTGTAACTCCAAAGAGCAATTTCAGCTGAAATCCTAAATTTAATTACAGATTTGTACTGCATTGCTCACTATTTATTAATAACATTGTGCCTACAACATATCCTGTTCTTCATTACCACACAGAGAACAGTGCTGGTTCCTCTGTGTGATCCAGAGCTATTTATTTCTGCAAATGTTAGATCCCTGCACGTAGACATCTGCATTTCTCTTGCCATAAGTACTTTTATCCAGCCAGTAATGCAGAAAAGGTTTCTCAGGACTATAAAATGAATTTTATGTATCAATATGATTTATACATCATAGAAAATTATCACCACATGCATTTTTCCAGTTTCAAAGAAATACTAAGTATTACAGGATAAAGTCTCTGGGAGCTTTGACCTCCCAAACCAGTGAGATCCTTAAGCGTCAGGCATACAACTTACAGTCAGAAATGTGAGTCCTAAACCTGCGAGTCCTAAACGTGCATTCCAAGGCACGATGCTGACGTACCATGGCTACTTGAGATTTGGAACAGGAAGGGATATTGGGAAAACAGAAGCACAGCTTGAACAATTCATACTTTCCTCCAAACAGACAGAAGCCCCAGTCCCCAGGGTTGACTACTTCTACCATCCTCTGGGAGGGCAGTTAGACATAAAACTTAAAGTAAACATTTTTTTCCTGCAGCTTAACGTAAGGTTTTTAATAAACAAATTCGCTACTGATACTTTCTTGGAATCTCAGGGATGAGTTCTTTGGGTTCAAATGGATGACACCAGAAGACTGAACAACTACTTACAAGGCCAGTATTCTCCCAGTGATGGGAGTGATGGAGAATTGAAGTAACCTTCTTGTTTACAGGTGGGCTAAGGAGAAGAGGTCACTGCACCACATCAAAATTACTTATGTCTATGCTGCTGCAGTATTCCAAGCTTGGCGATGCAACGCACTTATCGAACCCGGCTATTAAAGAAGCAAGGAGTCTTTGGAGTCAGCTCAGGCATTCGCAGTCAGGGCAGAAGTTGAAGGAAAGCCTGCTATATGTTTGCCACAGTCCCATCTTAGTCTCTTACAGTTGGGTACTATCTTCCCTGCCAAGGAGATATTGTAGGTCCCAAAGAATACATACAATTTCATCATCAAATGGCCACTTAGCCAGCAAAACAGGCTCCTTCAAGAAAGTCAGTCGATAAACCATAGTACTAGGAGACTCCGTTATCCCAACTGAATGCCTGTGGCAGGAAGTATTTCCTCACAGCAGCACATTACATTAAGAAATCAATGTTAATTTATCATTAATTTAAGAATAGAAAATAATCAGTGGTTTCCACTCAGAAAGGCTCCCATCTGCCCAGGAGTAAGGATGCTCTCCCCTTGAAAGACCACTCCCCTTCAGCCCACCCCAGAGCAACTGATGGGGCCATCCAGATGAGCACAACCCACCTCCCCTTCTCCTTGAGCCACATGCTGTGCCATCCTATATTTTGGCAAACCCACCCTCTGCTCTTAAAAAACACAGTGCTGTCTGGACTGCCCCACAGATGACCCAGTGCCAGCTCTGGTGCCTCAGGCAAGGACCTTTCCCTGCCCCACCGTACATCACCTAGTGGTGCCTCTGTGTGCTACTAGGGCAACCAGAGGGAACAAGTAAGATAGAACATCCTTCTCAGATTATTTCCTCCCCAGTAAGAAACATTCCTAAGCAAGGAGAGATAAGAAAGAAATATTCCACTCACCCCAACTAAGATATTTGCTGTTCCCTTCTTCCACTTCTTGACAGGAACAATGTTTTTATTAACATCACTTTGAATGCCTAAATACATTTTATCCAAAAATTACTCCAAAGTGTTGCAAAATAGAAATGTAAGTAAACCCATCCAATCTTTTCTTCTTCTCCCCAGAAGTCTCAGTAATGAGATATAATATCTCGTAAGCAGAATGTTTTCTTGCCTGTGGCTAGCTGCTGCCTTGGAATCCTGTGGTCAGCCCTTTCCAGGCCACATCTGCACTGGGTTGCTGGAAGAATTAACACTATATGAAGTCAGCTTTCTCTAGAATGGAAGCCTTCAAGGGTTAAACATGATTCATGTACATTGGCATCATATCTGGAATAGACTTGTGTTAGCTTTCCCAGGTGTCATGAACAGAGCTAGCAGTTGAAGACAACTATCCCTATGTATGAAGGACAGTTGAGCAGAGATACCTACACCCCACCACCCTGCCTGTTAGCCCAGCTCGTGCCATATATGCACTGTGTCCAAAGACACAAAGCGGCCACCCAGGGAGGGAGAGCAAGGTAGCATTCATGCAGTCTCTGGACACTCCATGCACAGGTCTTCCTGAGGCACAGAAGGCAGAAAAATGATAGCACACAGACAGTGGAAAAGCTGCACCAGTCCTAGGCATTGTTTATATTGCCCCTATTACCTTCCCCTTGCTGAGTTTTATCTTTGTTTTTGAGAAATAAAATCGTGTTATTTAAACTGTGAATGAGTAGAAAGGCCCTAGGTCAGTATTTGTGTTTGGAAAAGAATGGTTAGAACAGTTTAGGAATTAATCCTGCTTTATTAAAGCACCTGTTCACCCAGGGAACATTTTAGCAGCAATCAATACGTAATTAAATCTTTGTTGATGTTTTACAATTGTTTTCTCTCCCAGCAATTATGGTGATAGAATCAGCTTCCCTCAGTTGTTCTTCCTTCCCAGCTTCACTACTGATCTTCTGTGAGCCTGCAAGCGATTCACCTGACGTATCACAAGCTGTTCCTAATAAACTGAGACCACAATCACGCTGAAACAACACTAACCCTACCTGACCGTGCTAAGCACAGGCAATGAGAAAGTGAACCTCTGGTCTGAATAACCCCTGCAACAGGAGTTTCAGGATGATAGAGGCACAAAAGTTTTAATGAAATCACAGACAGCTCTAAACAAAAATATGTTTGAAGAGCTGGGTTCTTACCAGGCTTTTCTATGCATGTTTTAAGTCCCTTAAAACTGGGATCACTTATTGCTTTCTTCGTCAAACCTCAGGAGATTCAGATGTCATTGGTACAACCCTATAGATCATTCAGGCTTCCTGTTTAGGCAGTTACAAATTCCCATTTGCCCTTTCCTTTAGAGGAGCGTAAACACAGAGGGAATGGCTCATATTTTCACTAAAGCCTCATCAGACACATCTGGTCAGAAGGCAGCATTTCTGCAGAGCCCCTTTGCCATACCAAGGCTAAGTGGTTGCTGGCTGAGAGTCCTTCCGTTGGCGGCATGAAGCGGATCGCCTGGCATCAAAAGCATTACAGATTTTAGAACATCTGGGAGGGAAGCCGTGCATTTTTGAAAGGGCAGCAAGCAGATCTCACCACGCTGTGCCTGTGCCCGAGAAGCCTGGGCGCTGCTCGGGGTGCCGGGCTGCACACAGGCTGTCACCCACGAGGTGGTGGTGCAGGCACAGTTTTCTCCGCAGCAGGCAGCCCATTCCGCTCCTGAAAGCCTCTAGCTAGAAGTCAGCACCTCACCCTGCTCTTAAGGAAAACCAGGGCTCGGCTGGTAATCATTGTCAATGGGAACAAGTGACTCTCCAAAAAAATCAAGTGGGTCCTCTAGCCTGCAGGAGGCACGCATGATTTCTGGTCCTTCGGTGCCCAAAAAACTGAGTGATGAACTGCCCCGTGATGCTCAGTCTAGAAAGGCGCCTCGAGCTCCTTTTAGTCCAGGTAAGAAATCGGGATATCACTGAAAACACAAGCACTTAAAGGATCAGAGATTGAAGCCTCCTCCTCTTCACATTCCAAGGGATGCAGATACCCAGCTCTGGGTCCTGGACTCCAAAACGTTTTGAGTTCATCACTCTTACTGCTCATTTCAGCAGTGCAAGGGAAGAAACATCCCTCTGCCAGAAAAGTCACCCATTTGACCTGAAAAGCTAAGTCTCTGAACACAATGGCTTTTGGTAATTACATGTGTAAATGATGTGCCTTAAGTGTGGAAAAATCATTGCTTCTCAAAAAATTTTCTCCTGTTGTCTCCACATCACTGTCCAGATCTGGGGCCTCACTCAACAAGCTGTAGTTGCAGTTGTGGAGGTGAGGGGGAATTTCCGAGGGACTCCACTGACCTCAGAGAAGCAATGGTGAAACTAGGAGTAGAGAAAGGTGTGCTCCAAAGAGCGGGATGTTCGCCAAAACCAAATCATCCACCCAGTTTTGATTTCCCCACAGTATGACACTGATGCCACTCCCTGAAGTTGCCAGTCTCCCTCTGCAGACACTTGCAGAAGAAGGAAATCAGGCACACAGCTTTGAACTTTCACTTGTTTACAGCCACTTTGGCTCTGCCATTCCCGGCTTTTTGGGGAGCTCCCACTGAAGTTATGCAGATGAGGCTGCTAAGTCAGCTCCCCTAGAGCTGAATTCTCCATTCTGACCCATAGCTTACACCCCATTAGTGTCTGGGGCTCCTTCCAGACCCACCTTGCTAGCATCAAATGGTCGGTGCTGTACCAGCTTGCCCTAGTGAAGTTAGCAGGGCTTCAGGACAGCTGAAGCTTTGTTCAGACTTGTAAAACACCTATAGAGGGCTCAACGACTCAAGAAAGCCTTTAATTTTATGTCTAATTGCCACACACTGCACAGTGTGTTAAAAGAAGAGAGAAATTGCACAGAACAAAATGGAAACTAAAAAGAAACATTCCCGCTTGTGTTTGAAAAACTTTTAGAGAAGTGAACAGCTTTTAATGTGTCATGAATATCCACATTCTTCAGAGTGCTTTGGAAATCTTCATTGTTAATTAGATCATCTTTTCCTTCCCACTTGGATCAACAGAAAGAGTTTCTACATGTACATTTTCCGACCCGTATTCATTGTTAATTTTTCCCTCTGTATCCATTTCAGCATCTTTTTGTCACTCACTGCCACAGAGGTTCAGCAAGGCTGTCTTGTAGTCACCACTGGTATCATCCTGACAGGAGAAAAAATTAAAAAAAAAAACAAAACAACAAACCAAAAACAAAACCATGAGTGCGGAAGTTCCTCTGCACACTCCGAGTGCTGACTTTGTCAGTCCATGGAATATCCCCACACAGGAAAAGGACTTTGGAAAGAGCAAGCCAGACTTCAGCATAGTTACTGCCAGCTGACACACCATCAAAAGCAAGTGGAAAAATTAGGCTTGTAGCTACCACCTGAAATAACACGTATCAAAAATCCAATTCTTTTCTTTGGAATGCATGTGAGCAATTGATCACAGCTCCATTCCACAGAGCAGCACAAAGTCAGCACGAATGAGAGCAACTCACTCTGTTGTGCTCAGATTTTGTCCCTGGGTATTTGTGTAGAATTATCTCCCCTACAAGAAGGGAAAGGATGGTATAGTTGGTCCTGACACATGACGTTTTTTGAAAAAACACAAATATGGTCATTTTGATCTAGAGAAGCACTACAGAGAATATAACTAGATTAAAATATTGCTTCCTTTGGATGTTCTGTAAAGACAGGTGCAAAGTCAGTTTCACTTTTCAGGAAAAATGAATATTCCTTACAGACCCTTGAAGACTGATCATTAATCAACATGACAGACACTGACAGCGTCAATTAGAAGAAACAGCCTTCATTACAGAACCAGACTTCCCATGGGGACTGCTAAGGATAGAGCTCCTGTGCCATTTCCACTGGGGGAAAGTAATGTCCCAGAGACCTTAGGACAAATGGTAAGCTCCAGCATTTCAGCCCTAACAGGGAAGGGTCATTCAGTCAGAGCTGAGACTCAGCCCTCAAGAGCTACAGTAAGCTTTGACAAGGTTCTGTTTCTAAACCTATCTCGCCACAGCATAGACCAGGCCTTCATCTGGGGTGTCATTTAAAAAACAAACAAACAAAAAACCCCACAAAAAAGCAAACAGAAAAAAACACACACACAAAAATAAACCAACCCAAACCCCACCAAATCAACAACAAAGAGAAGACAAACCAAAATCCCCAGCACTGTTTTGACTTATATGGCACTTGCTTGAGGTAGTTAAGGACAGCAGACACAGAAAGGAGAAAATAAGCACAGCAGTGTGAGAAAGGTGTAACAAGGAGGTTAAAATGAACCTTGATTCATCTAGGATATCATGAAGTGTGAAAATACAGATTTTGATCCATAAAAAAACCTAGAGTGGCATCTCGTCAGGTTTGGCTTTGGCCAAGTTACTGAAAGAACATAGTCAGACTCATGTTTCAGGCATGTATGTCTCTCAAGATTGTTAATAGGCCTAATGAAGGAGAGCTGTGAGTTCAGCAGAAATAAGCTTAGCAGAAATTACTTCCTTTACTGAAAACACCCATGTAAGCATCACACAGTGCTGGACAGGTTAGGAATGTATGCGATATCTAAGAAATATCATACCAAGATGGTGCTTACCAGAATCATACTGGTGAGAGTCTTTCCTGCAATACGCTTGAATTCAGCCTTTATAAGATTTAAGTCAACTTCACTTCGAGAAACAATAACCCTTATCAGAGTCCCATCATCGGTGCCAGCCCCCTGAAATAACAGATATATCAGTCTGTCATGTTAGCAGTGTTTAAGGGATAAGCTGATGCAAACGGGTCCAGGATAGCAGGCGTCACCTTTCAAACACTGATTGGCACATGTTCTATAGCACATCTGCCTCTCTTTCTGGATGGCCAAGCCCTATCTGCCCATCCAATGGACCACTGTCAATATCACAAGCCCACCATGGAAGCGTGACATAAGTCTTTTCACACATCAAATACAAAAGCAAACATGCCACAGAGCTGGCAGTGAATAAATATTGTCCTCCTGCAGCAACACTCATATAACACTTGGCTTCAACCAATACTGTTTAATCACTCACAGTAAAACTGAGATCACATCAATAGAAGAAATGTTCACTCACCTCAGCTTTCCACAAAGCTAGGAAAGCTCTCTTAAGTTAGAAGACCCAAGCTTGCTTTGTATCTCAAGCTTAAAGTGTACTTTTCTACACATGGTGTTCGAAGGGATTCTACAGTTACTTGCACTAAACTTGTTGGATTGCACCAAAAGCTTGGCTCTTCTAATTTGAACTGATGGAAGGCAGGTTACAAGTTAAGTCCAGTATGAAAACAATTATGTTACAACAAAGAGTCTTACCTTTAAAGCATGGTACAGCCTCTCTGCAAAGTAGCAATGGACATTCCTGGTGCATTTCACTAGGTGTACAAAAAGGCTCAGTAAGCATCAATGGTAATTTCAGTCCAGCACAGCAGGTAACAGAGATTCAACATGTTTTCCATTAATTCAGTATGCCCCTGGAATCTGAGTTTATCTGACTTAAGAAGCATCATTCACTTCCTACCAAATGCCTTTATAAAGTAAATCCCTCCCACAACAGTCAACTGCTGCAGGACAAAAAGCAATGAGAATGAAACATAGCCACTCTTACCAATAGCCAGCATGGCATCCTCAAGCGAACCACGAGTTTCACTCTTGATAGAGTCTTCTATGCTCTTATTGGCCAATTTCTGGTATTCCTCAAACACTGTTTGAAAAAATGAACTTCAACATTTTACCAAGCAACTGCTCAGGCATTTTGTGCCCAATATTTACAGGTATTGTTTGTGAGGAGATATGAAAACACAGATCCTGCTAAAGTAATAGCCACACTTGCACCAACTTCAGGAAGCTTTAGTCAAACCTAGAAGTCAGCTACAAAAATGTATAGCACATTCAAAACCCCAACCCATCCACATGTCTTAGTTCCCTGCCTTCTTTTGAAAATGAGGTTCAGCCACTTCATAGTTATTTGGAAACCCAACACTTCATAGCTGTCTTTAATCACAGAAATGAAGCAGACAACAGAAGGTTAGGCATAACTTCTATGATTTGGTCTTGCATTTGTTGATGTCACTAGCTTCAGGATCCAAAGTAAAATAAAATTAAATCTGACACTACTCTGCTTATGGCCCCTGAACTTTTAAATTATAACAATGGCTTGGGAAAACTTGTTATTTCAACTACAATTTAAAAAAAAAAAAAAAAGACAACTCCAAAAAGGTGAACAAAACACACGTGCAGATGACAAAATATTTGAACTTCCAAGTTAATAAAAGCTTGGCAACAGAATTGTTGTTCACCTGCATACCCCGGGGTCTAGAATTACATGTCTCCGTTCTGATTCCTATCTTTCAGACTGACAAAGAGTGAAAACTGCTATGCAATTCAGTGGACATCTTAATGAGTTTGCTTGACATTGAAGGTTGGATACATAAATATTTACACTCAGAAACTTCAAACTTCTGGGGAAGGAAATACCACAGAACAAACAGAGAGATACAGCCTTCTCAACTCAGGCCTACTCTCCATATTAAAAAAAAACCCAAACAAACAAAACAAACATTAGCTGCAACAACTGCACCCAGGTTTTAAACATAAACAGTTACAGGCTGCCATAACACAGAGGAAATTACTTGCTTGGTTATACAGCAGGTCCCAAAGATTGTTTGCATTCTGACAACAACTAGCTGAAATTCAGTTCTTAAAGGCAGACACAGTCAAAGACTAGAGACCACTTTTTGTTTGTTTGTTTTTTTAAGTGATGCTGGAAGATTAAATTTGAAACAAGGGGTACCTGGCTTCCAGGGCCCAGAAAACATTTTCAGAAGACCCCAGTTTGAAAAAGCTCAGGCATAAAGTTATCAGTTTAATCCCAGTTGATTTACACAGTACTTGATATGCTCAGATTCAGCCAACATAACAAAATCTGTTAGTCAGAACCTTGGACTGACTCAAAAATCTTGAGATGACAAGGCCAGATCTGCGCTGCACAGGGCAGTGGGCAGACAAGGGTTACCTTAACTGGAGCTAAGTTAATGTCTTCCCTGCTAGAAGCCTCTGATGCCCTCAGAAGAACATGGGGCAGAGATTCAAGATGCACCCCATGATTCCCCAGCACTGAATAACCAGCTACATTTTCCAGTGATTTTTTTTCCCAGAGGAATCCACATCCAAGGAGTCATGGGTCTGTTCACTGCATGCTCCTGCCTAGTTAGAAAGAGTCTCTCCCACCCCTTGTGTTTACAGAAACAGCTATACCATCCAGCCATCACCACTGTATAAGGATCCCTAGACAAGCCACTTGATTTTCAGCAGCACTTTCGTAAGTTTTCATGAAAACAGCTGGCAGCTTTTGGTCACTGAGTGACCAAGAATTAGGAGATAGTTTAATGTACTTATTTCTGACCACACACCTCTCCCACCTATAGCCCTGCCTCTTCTTTTTCACTAGAATGATTTCTCATTTCAGAGTCTTGTAAGTATGGGCTCTGCTCCATACCTTTCAGCAAGTGAGTGGCACTCCTTTTGCACAAGATGGTGATGAACTGTATCTCATCAGTGCCCTTTATCTTCTCCCCAGCAGCATACAGAGTCTGTAATTTAACATACAATTATTAGAGAGATGTTCTGTCTGTGCAGCTGATAAAGAGAAAGAGTTCAGCTTAAGGCATTGCTAGGGTAAAAGGGTTTAAAGTAACCTAAAACACTGTGTGAACTAGACTCTCCTAGAACAGTTGAATATGAAAACACTTGACTGCATCTTCTAGTCAAAAGGGAGCAACCACTACCTCCATGTTTTCCAGCCTTCCTGCAGTAGCTGCAGCCAACAGTACTCTTTATGTTTCTTCCCTATTCTTTGTGGTCCCGGTCTACTACATCTGTATACTTTCATGTATCAAAAGCAGTCTGAACTTCAAGACAGGTGGGATGCAGGCATATCACTGACCATAGGCATTTGAGAGTACCTCTGCGTCCTGGCGAGCCAGTGCTGTGTCCACGTAGAGAGTGGCATTGTCCCTCTCACCCTATGAGAACAAAACCAAAGGTAATCATTTTGCCTCATGACAATTCTTCTGTACATAAAGATCACAGCATACATTCTGGACAACTATCAATGATCCTTCTCAGTTACCCATTTTTGCAAAGTACTCAAGCAGTAATGTTTCAGACAGCACAAGTGCTAATTCCTTCACTTAAAGGGGATAGAACCTGGGAGAGTGGTGGATCATAATTGCAGGACATTGTTTTCTAAGATCCTTGTAGGGTTCAAAGGCTTTATGCATATGGAAAAGTGAGGTGTTTCCCTGCAGCAGAGCCAAGTTCTGAGGTCTCTTACTCCTGGAAAGAGAGGGAGTTTGCGTGCTTCATTCATGTTGAAGCTGAAACATAGATCCAGTCCAAGTGACATGTTTGTCTCCAGTTTACATGGTGATCACTACTGCATTGCCTTTTCTATTACATGCCTTCTTCAAAAAGGTAGAGAAAAATGTGAAGATAGGCATGCTCTCATTTCTCCTCTGTAGCATTACCTGAAGAAGGCAAACCAGTATCTGTTCGAAGTAGCCACTTGTTTCTGATTTTATGTCTTCTTCCAAATCAGAACCGTATTCTACCCAAGGAAAGAGAAGGACAAGGGAAGGATTTGTTATTTGGGTGATACAGTCAGGATATCACCAGCCACCCAAGGACACACAACAGCCTCATACAAGTCAAGAAGGTTGCTAGGGTTAAAAAAACACAGTGCTGAGACTAGCTCACCCTCTCATTGATACTCAGGTCAGCATTCACACCCAATCAAGTCATTAACTCCACTGATGTCCAAGGCATAAACACAGATCTAACATTAGAGATGTACTTAAACGGACCAAAGAGATATGGAATATTTACAAATACAGAAGAGGGTATTCAATGGAAAGAAAAAAAATGCATAGCTGTAGGTTTTTGCATTCTGACAAAAGCCTGTGTGGCCAAGCTGAACCAAATTTGTGATCTGTTGACCTTTTCTTCTAGCTGCATGGAGAGTTAGAAAGGGATTTTCCAACTCCCTCAGTTTAGCTGTGTTCTCTTTGCCAGGTTGAAAGCAGTTAGGTTGTACTTTTTTGTTTTTAAAGAGTCCATTTTCCTCCTGATAGCGCTAGTTGGTAACACCATTCCTGTCCTGCAAGCAGCCAGTCATGTATTACTCTGATGAAACAAAACAGAGCACCAGGCACTTTACCTTCTTTGTAGGCCTTTATTATCTCTTTGATCTGTGCTTTTGTTCGGGATGCCAGAATCTCTATGATAACATCTTCACTTGTTCCTATACCCTTTAACAGAAAACATAGTGGAGAAATAAAGTTGGAGAAAGGCATGAGTGATTTAATGGAGTAAAGTCATGGAGTGTAAATTATTGCTAGGGAATTGTGGTCAAATGAGGAGTCAGATGGCTGCAAAGCATCAGGCTGTATGCTGAGCTGTGAGAAACTGTCAGCACGAAAAAGTGGAGGCACAGAGCACATTTGGTTTGAACATGGTTTCTTTTAGTGAGGTACCTAATTCCATAAAGGAAGATTTTATATAAACTTGCACTTCTGCAATGCATTTCTGGAACTGGATCTTTGATTATAGTGTTAGAGAGACGGGGACAGACCAAAGTTTGCCTAGTCAGCCTGTCTTTGTACCATTTAGATAGACATTTCTGCATCTGAAACTTGAAAACATTCAGTATCAATAAGTAGAATTCCAGGCAACCCCAGCCTGACCCTTGTGCTACCACTCCTTGATTTCTTAAATATTTCATGTCGCAGGCAGAGCATCAGGGCATTAACTTTTTGTCTTTGAGGTTGTGAGAGACATTGCAGAAACAGTGAAGAAATGTTTAACTGAAAACTGTCACCAGTGGGTGTTCATTCCTTGCTAAAGCTGAGTTTTTTCCTATTGCCTTCTCCAGATCCTACAAGACATGTAAGTACAGAAATTCTCATGCACTCCTAAATATAAAACCAGCATTTACCCCCCATCCTCCAGTTATGGATTGATAGCACAATTAACTATTTCTCCAAGGCTACTGCTAATAACAAGCTTAATCATGTAACACTTTGGTTACTATCACATGTGTTAATAAGCACAGTTACAGGAAATAAACACTGGATCCATGCTGATACTTGAATATCAGCATGCAATTCACTTACCTTCATGGCATCATAGAGCTCCTTGGCATCGTACTTGAATGGGGGATACATGAGAGCTATAATGAGCCTCTCAAAGTTGCCACTCAGTTCAGACTTCAAGCTTTCAATCAGGTCCTGTGAAACACACACCACTCTGTTACATAAAAAGCTTCAGATGGTGCTTATACTGTCTAGTGCTGTTTCCACTGCCACGACCTACAGCAATGAAGCTGAATGACAGTATTGTGTTGATAGTTAATTAGAAAAGGGCCTGGGACTGAAAAAGGTACTGAACTCCAAAATGAAATTTGTCTGGGTTCTTCCACATTCCCTGTTGTCCCATTATTCAAGCTTCTCCCAGGTACTAATTAATTCTGCATTAGAGTAGGGATGATAAAAGTCTCCCTCCACCCTGCTTTACTCAGTGAACAGAAACATGCAGCTGAAGGCCTCGAACTGAGCAAGGGATATAGTTTCAGATAGAGCCTGTTCCCAAAGCCTGCATTAGAAACATGGACCCAGGACTTCAGCAGAATCAGGCATGCAGTTTGTTTGAAGACATATTTCAAACTTCCCTTTCACTACAAGGAAGGTTTTTTAGGGTATGTAGTAGCGGAATGCAAGCACTCTATTCATCATCCCATACTTGCCACCCTCTCTCCCCCCTAATTTGCTTCCCTTTCTTAGTGGGGTGGCAGTCCTCCTTCCACCAAGGGTCACTTGAGACTCTTGTTTCAATGCTGAGCCAAGAGTCTATATTGCTCTTTCCCAACTCATTTCCTTCATTCTCCCACTTTAACTCAGACAACTAGCTCCAGACTACTGTGGTGGTGGAGTTTGCTGTTTGGTTTTTCCAACAAATGTAAGACTTCATTAAAAAACAGAAAGACAGAGCCACAGATAAACATGGTTGCCAATAACCATAGTTTGTTTTCATTTTCAGAATTTCCAAACAAATGTAATTATTAAATAAGTCTCTAAATTGAGCCTTCTTTAGCATTTAAGAGGGCTCCAAAAAAGACCAATATTTTACTTAAAATGTCACTTCAAAAGTTTTGGGGTTTTGTCATAGCTTTGAAAGTAATAAGAAGTTATATTTTAAATTAAAATAGATTTCCTAAAAAGTATTTATGGTAAAAATGCATTTTATTAAAAAAATTACAATCTTTGGGGGGAAAACCAGTTTTTCCAACAAAAAAATCAACTTCATGCATTCACCCCAAGACCTTATAAATAAGCATTAATCTACTTAATTACTGAAAATCTGCATTTTGTTTACACCATGCTTGCAGGATGAACTGCACACCCATTTAGTACACTGTGCATGCAGTGAAACTGTGACTGAATATGGCTTTGTTTTGGAAGAACCTTTCCAAACTGTGCTTTGAAGGATTTTGCAATCTGTTGACGCTGCATATTGCTCCTCTTGGTTAGGACATCAATTATAGCTTGTTCATCAGTCCCTGTGGAGAGCAAGAATAAGCAAGAATAAGTGCGCAGAAAAAGATGAGACTAGTCCAAAATCCCAATTCAAGCATTCAGACAACAATCCCTAGTTCATCACTGTTATAATGTAAAAGTTTCAGTATGCATCAAGAAAACTTTAACTTTTAATTTTCCACATTGAAAAAATGGTATCACTGGCTGCAATTTTCTCTAGGAATGGCTTTCAACTGGGCCACTATAAGCAGAACACAGAATTTGCACATGTAGTTGAAGCCAACTCACCGAGCCCTTTCATGGCCTTATACAGAATCTGAGCATCAGGAGTGGGGTCAAAGTTTAAAGCACCTGTCACAGCCACACCCTCTGCTTCACTCTGAAAGAAGAAAAACACAGGACTTTTCACCACTGCTTTTCATCAGTTGAAGAAAAAGTATTTTGGAAAGTAATTAGCATTATTTATTGCCTACACACAATGAGGGCACAGAAAAGTGGAGGGGTTGGGTCAAGCTGTGTCAGAGCTCCAAAGAGAACACAAGTTTTCCTCCTCCAACTGCCCCTACTAGCCTTTGGCTCCTGGCAGAAACATGAAGTAGAAAGCATGACTGACACTGCTGCAATAATTATTAGGTGTAGCCAGTCTGACAGAAAAAGCTGAGTAGGCTAGGCTTTCCTATTCACCCATCAACTACAAAACCAAATAATATGTATGTCCTCAGATTATACTGGTATTAGGAAATGCATTTCTCAAGATAGATTTTACGCATAAATTTTTAATTTCACAGAATAGTTGTGCTCTCACAGACCATTTTTGTAGGTAGCAGATTTATTCTCTTGCTGCTGCTTCACTCTTGAACAGCTGATTTCAAGAAGCAAGTATCTCTGCTGGAAGCATTTGAGCCAAGAGACTGTTTTGAAGGAAGAGGTCCATCTGGAGAAGTGCAGCTTTGAAGTTCTTACCTGAACCAAGGGCCAACTACACAGGAATTCTCCAGACAGACCCTTAAGGCACTGCTAGTGCTAGATTCCAAGAGCAGAAAGACATGCTGAGACTTATTCCAGTCATCATATGATAGTGGGGCCTTAGCAGCTGAGAGATTTAAGTTTCCCCAGGAAACTACTATATTCTCATAAATTTACTTGCAGGGCTATGGTTAATATTAAACTAATGGTATCAATATCATTTGATGGACTCTTCAGTGGGGGAGGCCTCAGCGTCTGATAAAAAGCATCTTCAAATCAGACCTTACAGATCAGAAGGAATCACTATGGTTGACCCACCTGACTTGTACAATAGACCTCCCAGTGTCACCCAGCAGCGTCCTGCTGTGGTGCTGATCCCTTCTGCTCTTATCTCCTGTGCTAAAGAAGGCTCTATCACTATTCTCTTAGTCTCTTATCCAAGTCCTCCCTAGAGAAAAAGCCTTCAAGTGACCCTTGCCAGGTAAGAAAGCTTGTGAAATTCTCTTCAGCATTTGTATTCTTGGTTTTTAATAAGAGGCTGGATAGTTGCATGCTCAGGAGCTACCATCAACAAATGTCAGATCTAGCCTAGTGCCACAGCTGAAGCACAGCCACACTACTGCACAGATGCCCAGGCTGTCTCTGGATGAACCAGCTCAGGTGTCCTTCTTGAGCGCTTCACTGTTAGATATAGCTGGCACATGTTTTCACGCTGGCCCTTTTGCTAGCCAAGCTCTGGGAGCAGCAGCAAGTAAGCAAAAGGCAATGATGTGTAAAAAGAGAGGCAGTACGTTCGTCAGTCAGGAAGACCTGGAAGAGGTCTTCATTTTGCAGAAGATTCCTTACAGTCAGCACAGAGACAGACTCTTGTGCTACCATATCCCCACCCAGCAACTACTCAGCAGCAAATTTAGGGCTGTGGTGAAGCGGCAACTGCAGAAAGAGAAATAACGGACTAAAGCATTGGCACCCCCAAAGGTTTGTCATCAGTCAGGAGCAGGAGGTTTGGCTAAGCTGCTAGGACCATCACAAGCACTCCTTTTCTGCTTCTCTGTGAACTCAGCTAGAACCATCACAGAAGCTCTGGAAAGTAAGTTACTCTCAACCATCTGATTTTGATCTGAAAAAGATGGACAATACTCTGTAGTGACATACAAGGGCTCCTGTGAAAGAAACACTCTGGATCTGTGCTTTGTGACTCAGAGAAAAACAGAATGCAAAGTTGAGCTTTCATTCAGAGGCAGCAGAAACAACTTAAACAATAGTTTGGGGTTTTTCCCCACTAATTTGAATAAACATTTATAGCCATCTTGGCTCAAGTAGCACACTCATGACTCATTTGTACATCTCATTCTCTGTGTATTTAGTTGTTTCAGCACAGCTACAATCACAATACGTTTCCAGAGTAACCTGTTCAGTTTACTCTTGTTTCCTGGATGAATTGATCCCACATTTACCTAACTGAAACCACTCAAGGCATCTATTTGACATTCATATGAAGATGAATAATTGGCACAAAAGCAAAGGAATCCGTGTACCTTACAGCTGATGCTGAAAAGTTTTACCTGGAAATGAAGGGGAAGGGAATAGAAAATTTTCCTACCAAAATATCTTCAAATTTATTGAAAGTTTATTGAAAAGCTGGAATTTGGGGACAGGTGAGGTTACTGGGTTTTTTCAGTGGAGTGTTTCTGAAAATTTCACATTTCAAGAAGTAAACCAAAACAATGAAGAAAACCAAAACAATTTTCTACCATCCATTCTTTGTCTTCTCCTCTCCATGCCTCCAACCCCTAGAACACCGACAGATAAGAGATCACTGGAGATTTCAAGGGCTTTTCTCCTTCTCCTTTCCTCACTCTAAGTTTACAAGATTTTCAGCTTTGGGGAGTGGGACAGATCAGCAGGAAGTGAAAAAGACAGAGCTACACCAAGATTTGGAAATAACCTGTTTTACTGTACAAAACTTCCAAATGGAAATAGGAAGCGAGAGAGAGATCAGCAGAAAGGAAGATAATGATTTTAATGTTTCTGGGGAAAAAAGAAAATCATGTTTTGACATCAGGAAAGTCTGAAGTCTATCTGAAGGAAAGTAGGAAATAGCTTGGTATTTCCCAGCCCCCGAAGTATTTTGGTTTGTTTCTCCAGTTCCCACCCCTCTGTTGCAAAACAGTAACAGAGAAGCTGAAAAACAGTGATGTCTGTGCAAAGTGGTTTCTTGCTCCTTGATGATTTATTGCACCCAAGTTAATCTAACAGACGGCAAGACAATCCTCCTAACCTTCCTGTGTACCAGCTTTATTGGCATATGGCAGCAGTGGCCCCTTTGAGGCCCTCTGCTTAGCTCACCCTTTGCACAGGCTGCTGAAACATGAAGCCTTCTTCACAACAGGGCAGAGAAGGGTCAGAAATCTTTCCAAAGATGAAACAAAAACAGTCAAGAGGATATCCTGTGAACCACCAGCAGTGGTGCTGTTCAGGGCACTGGACTGGGAAAGAAGAGTCCTTTACCAGTATTCCTCTATTGCACATCACCAGCAGGTCTCTTCCAGGTCTTTTGTATAGAAAATATGAAGTCCAGGGGTAAACCTGGCCTTCCACATGGGCTAATGGGAGACCTGCCACTGATAGCAACAGAGCTGTGTGCATCACCACAGCTGCCCCCTGCCTGGCCTGAGTGGTACCCCAGAGGCTGCTTCAGCACATCACACAAGTATCCCCCCATCCTGCCACATTCCTCCCAAAGCCCCAAGAGTTTGAAAGAGAACATACACAGCATTTCTGGCTCCTAGCAGACAGTCAGGGAGTCTAAGTCCACATTGTCATTGCAACATTAAAAACCCACCAAGGAAAAAGACAGTGTGGCTCAACCACATCTCCCTCTGTGACCACAGCCTGCCAGCACAACTAGGGACCAAATCAGGCCACTGCCCTGAATTCACTGCCACAAGAGAAGGGGGAAGAAGAAACTATGACTTTCAGACACAATGCAGACTGAAGCTGTGTTACTTTGCTGCTCCCCAGTACTGTCTCACCAGGTAGAAAGACATAAGTGAGCACTCCCCATGCACCACTCTCAACTAGAGGAACAAGGAGAGTCAGCGTGATTGCTGGCTTTAAGAAGAAAAGCAAACACCTTCCTTAATCAAAGTTTTGGAAGTGCTGATAGCTATTTCATAGTCACAAAAATCACTAAATAGATCTACACTGATTTTTAAAGGAAGACATTTTATTCCCACACAGTGCCCGATGCAACTTAAATCAAGGAGTCTTACTTCAGTATTTTTTTACTTACCCAGGCCTTCCACCATGCCATTGCAGTCTTAGTGGTGATACTTGGGTCTGTTGAAGAAAACCACACATATCACACCTCACAGCTAGGGAAACTGAGATTTGAAAGGGGTGGAGGGTAGAGAAAGAAAGAATAGTTCTTTTAAATAAACTTACCTTAAGAAAATCGGAATAACTGTACTCCTCAGGAGGCTTATTCCCTCTGGAAGCTGCAGAGAATAACTGGCCTTATTGTGCTGGGAACACACGGGTATAAACCATACTTATCTACAAATTCCATGGGCCAACGCCTTCAGATGTGACTCAACCTGTTTTTTCACACATGATCTACTAGGGAGAGATCAAGTTGCTTAACAAGGGAGGTTTCCTTTGTGAGGAGCCTGACATTTAACCCTGTTGACTAAAGCCCATTGTAATTTTTCCACTACTTCTCCCTTTCCACACACACCCTTCCCCACTAATATTTTGGCCTCTGGCTCTGACACAATACACAAATTACAACCAGGTGATTTCTCAGCATAAAACTCCACTGAGACTTGGTGAGTTCTTCTACAACAGAGTAAGTAAGTCATTGATTATTACAGAGCCTTCCTAACTCTACCAATATGGGAACAGAGAAAAACTGCACTCTGGAAACTTAACTAAGTTTCCTCTACCTCCTTTCTGTCATAAAAGCTTATTTAAAAAACGATACAAACCAACAATAAAACCAACAAACACAGGCACACTCCACACCATCCG
This sequence comes from Phaenicophaeus curvirostris, assembly GCF_032191515.1. Lineage (NCBI taxonomy): Eukaryota > Metazoa > Chordata > Aves > Cuculiformes > Cuculidae > Phaenicophaeus > Phaenicophaeus curvirostris. Next base: position 18,092,130 of record NC_091400.1, on the reverse strand, counting down.
CTTTCTACATCTTACAGTAAAACTCAATAAAGCAGCAGACTGTACAGACACTTGGGATGTCCCCCCCATGCCATCCACAGACTTGCGTAGCATGAGGTAAGAAATACCTCTGGGTTAGCACAGGACCAGCACATTTAAAGCTAACAACTTTCAGTAATGCCCATTCCAGCAAAGTTATCATAGGGCTTGCACTAGCTGCTGTGACAGGTTAAGGCCTAGGAGTAGAGTGTGAAATGTTGGGGTTTTTTTTCCTTTTTGTGTTTGTATGAAAGACAGCTGTACAGTTTTTAACACTTTACTTTGGAAAAATGTTTCTGTTAAATAAGCTGAAATATCTTATGGTCATATAATAGCAATATTTTCCTGTCTAGACTTTTGTCAGAATCCATCCCATGCCAGCATTTATTTATTTATTGTAAATGGAAAGCTGCCCTGGTGGAAATACTCCCACCAGCTGTCTTAACCCTTGCTGTATAGGGGCTTTGTCCCCTCTCACATTCACAGACCCACATGGGATGCCGTGTAAACACCAAACTATGAACATCTCTTATTTCCTTCCCGCACATTGCTGTTTCACTTAACCCAGCAGAGTCCCCGATGGCCTGAGAAGCTGCCCTAGCTGTTTCCAGGAGAATGAACTGTGCTAGCTGCTCCTGCCTTAAACACATCTGTCTTATAGCGAGGGCAAGTCATGAAGGAGGAGGTGTTGCCCTTGGAATAATAAGCGTCCCACTAGGGTCTGCACTGCCTTGATTTATAGCTGTGTTTGATAGGCAGGTTCACCAACAACACACAGCAAGGAGAGCTCATGAGCAGTTCTTCATTCCTACTCTGCGTGGTGGTAAGGCGTACTCACAAACAGGGTGGATTTGCTTTTGCTGGATCTCAAGGCTCTGCCTGGCTGGCTCCATATGTCTTTTTCCTGTGCTGGGATTTAATTGGGCCACTTTGCCATGGAGGGCAGCTTTCTTGAGGACTTCAAGGACAAAGAAGCCATTCTAGAAAGAAAAATCACAGGGTAACAGCAAACAGCTGTAGGTCACAGAGGAGAGAACAGACTGAACTAGACAGAAAATGGGAAAAAGCCCAAGTGGTTGCTCTTGCCAGCATGAACTAAAAATGCTGTAGAGGGACAAAATGGGGGATTTTAATGCACAAAAATAATGACTGGATTTTAAGAAATCAATATGGATGGGCTAGGAAAGGTCTGGAGAACCTGAACCCTGCATCAAGGCTCAGAGGAGTGCCATACAGTCTTAGTACAGACCAGAGCAGCTGACACTCACAAGCCTATGGAGCAGGAGTCCACTAAAATCCAGGAGTATCCTACAGTCCACCATCCCTTTGCTTGTGCAGATGCTGTTAAACTAAGCATCTTTAAACATGAATGGAATCATCTTCACTACTCTTCTTGTCCCTCCATTAGCATACATGCTGGGTATGTGAACAAGCTCATGTGTGGTTTGTGCACTTTACTACTCTGTACAAGAGAGGCACACACAGATTTTACAGCACCAGTAAGCTATATGAGTCACAACTTCACGTACACCTCAGCGAATACTCTCAAAAACATGCAAAACTTGCCAAGCCTCATTGTCTCACCTTCACCAACCCACCCATTTTTGCATCTCGGGCAATATTCCTTTTTAGAAAGTGAACTCCACATGCACTAGCAAGACTGTTACTAGAAACTCTCTGCCCAACATTGTAGTAAGACAGCTAGAATTTGACTCAGGCAGTGATCCTTTTTGCTTGTACTGTGGTAACCCACAAAATAATAATCTCTTGACTATCAGCAAGATGGTTACCTGGACAATGGGTCAGTTATGCAGTGAGTACAGACACCCATAAAGTATCTCCACAGTGAATCTCTCTGAAGAGAGATCATCTGTAGGCCTCTCTTTCAGAGAACCTCTGCTCCTGCAGATTTACTCCACACAGTGGTCACCAACAAGGGTGGGCATAACCTCCAGCAGAAGCAGCACATGCACCATAATCAAGTTGTCTGCACATTTTTAATCCATTTGGTACAAATCAACTTTCAGCTAGATTAAATGATGACACTACCAGATAATTTGGCTTTTTTTGACTCCATCCTTGGGATTTTCCAGACTCAAATCAGCAGCATGGGAGCTGCCTCTGATATATACTTGGGCAGAATAAGGAAAGTTAAAAAGGAAATCACAAACAGGATTTTGGTCAACCTTTTTCAAAGCCCAAAATATTTAAGCCACAAAATGAAGGTGCTGATAGCCCTAGAACAGTGCATTACTGGCATTGTTTCGAGAAGCTTTTACCACCTATTAAGCTCCAATTGCTGTATTTTAGGTCAAATGAGAGCAGGCTAAAGGATATTCTAATTTAAACCTAGAGTGGCTAAAGTCTTCTAGGTTGCAGAAGCAGCCCCCTCTTCCCCTTTCCCATCTGTAGGTTTGAGAAAACTGGCCCTGTGCTTGGAAAGTTCCAGGCCAGGAGCTGACAGCTTTGGAACATGAAAGCTTATGGAAACCAGGTTCTCAATTGCACAGCAATTTCACTTACTCCATAGCTTTCATTTTTATTAGAAGTTTTGCAAGCCTAACCAGAACAGCACAACCCATTTCACCCCAAAGTTTGCATTTGCTTGGGTTTTTTCAACCAGAAACTTAAAAATCAAGTGGAATAATTGCAGAAACAACAAAGTGAACACACAGAGATACTTTTATGCAAAGTAAAAATCTGATGTAACATATAACATAACCAGTTAAATTTGGGAAAATCAGAGCTCACCCCTCAGACCAAATAGGAGAAAGGCATTCCGTTACAAGGCTGAAAGATTAATGACTTTCTCCAATCCAGTCTGTAAGTAATACCACAGTAGAAATGTAGCTCAAATAAGGACATAGTTCAGCTTAAAAGAAATCACCAAACTCATGCAGTACTACGCTTTCCAGGTCTAGACTTAACCCCATTGCTTAAGAATCTTTTAGCCCAAGACCAAGTTACAACACGCTGCCCTACCTTCCAGTGCCTCACAGCAGCTGCAGTGGCCACAGACAGGCTTGCACTCTCTCATTGTGCAAACTACATTAGCTACATCCTGCAGATTTTAAGCCACTGTACAAACAAGCCCAGAGACAAGGCACTACCTGCTTCTGCTGCTCCCTCACCTTTTTTTTTCTTTTTTATTTATCACCGCTTAAATGGACACAAGCAGCTGAATGCCCTCAGCTGAATGTCCTCACAATTCTTAAGAGCAAATGCTCTTACATCTACTAATCAGTTCACCATCACCTGAAATCAGATCATTACATGGGAGAATTGTGTAAATTTGCCAGCAAGCCAATTCAAACATTAAGTTATTGTCTGTTTATGAAAGAGATGTGAGCCAGGGAAAAAAAAGTAGGTGGGGAAGACAGCATTTTTGAGTAAATAGAGGATCTATAATATAAATATAAAGTCACTAAAGCTAAAATAATGGTATTGCAGAAAAAAACCTGCAGCTCAGTGCTCACTCTGCCCTTTCCTCTAGTGCCTTTGAACCATCTTTCACTGTGAAAAATAACCCCAGAATAGGATTATTTCCATTTGAAAATCACTACTGCAACTTATTTTTCTAGGTTTCCTTTATTACTGCAAGCAACTTTCTGCCAAGTGTTATAACACAAAATTAATGTCTATACATTGAGGAGGGTGTTTTATCACAGAAACAGCAATAGATTAAAAACTCAGGGCTTGATTCGCCTCAGCACCTTTGTAACTCAGGAGGATGAACCCTGGGGTCAGTGGGGACAGCTGGTGCAGCAGGGGACTGCACAGAGAGTGACAGAGGTTAGTGATGATTGTGTTGACTTTGCCTTTCCAGAGCACTTTTGCTGCACTGAGCTCCTCTGCTGCTGGTGGGAGAGCCAGGGTGCTGCACTAACACAAATACAGCAGAGCACATCCCCTTGACTCGTTCTGCTTCTGGCTGACTGCAGCTGAGCATTTTTCTGCTCATTCCTTTCTTGTGCTAGAACTGGTGCCAAGGCTGTTACAAGGCTGTGAATCCCTCCCAGTCACAAAAGATTGCCACAAAAAGCAGGCAATTGCTGCTCTTGTTTAACACCAAAGGACAACAAAGAAAGCATCTCTGGATCAAAATGAGCAGAGGCAGCTAACTTGAGTCTGATGGGGACATGACAGATTCCCGGAGTTCAGCTGCCAGCAGCAGGTGACAGTGAGCATTCGGGAAGCCTTTGGATGCATGCATATGAAATGTTATATCCATGTCCCCACCTACATCTATGGGATTATTTTTTTTTAGTTCTTGATAGAATAAGTACTGGTGTCTGTACACAATTAAAGGCAGTTGTGCTGTTTGAAATGTCCCAGCAATGGAGACAGAGTGATACAGAGCAGCCTAAGGGAGAAGAAAAAAAGTCCTTGGACATGTCTTAAGTCCCTCTTTTTGTAGCAAGGCAGCAACATATCCTTTACTGTTTGCATTGTTTGGCGTGTTGGACAGCCTTTTCTGGTAAGATTTACTTTTCTCCAGCTTTTACACGCACTTAGTTGTTGTGATGGAGATATAAATTGCTTTTACTCAGAGTAGAAAAATAGCACGTTTGTTACACTGCTAACATGGCATACAATGTAGGTGCTCAGCCTCCTTGATCAGCCAAGGTATCTACCAATATCATTATATGGCCAAAAATCACACACTACAATTGTGCTTTTATGAAGTATGGTGTAGAAAACAACACAAGATCATGCACGCTGCTGCATTACTGGTTTGGCTCTGCCCAGAGGCTGCAAGAGGCAGGCACATGGCCAAGAAAGGAGTGGCTCTGAGGAAAGTGAAGGAAAGAGCCTGGAAAGAGAGACTGACCACGAAGGAGCTGAGAAAGCATGGGCTGTGGCAGAGGTCTATGACTGCTGGAAGGAGGAAAGGTGGAAGCCCCAAGCTTCCTTCATGGGTCAGCCTGTAGTGGATACAGAGAGCACTGAGGAACGAGTGCTCTGCAGGTCACATTACCCAGCTGCAGTTGTGCTATTGAATGGCCCAGAAATGCTGCTTAATTCACAGTCCAGAAACTAAACCTCAACAGAAGCCTTTAGCCACCAGACCATTTTTAATTGCAGAGAGTTAGTTTGGTGCGAAATGCATAACAATAGATGCCGTTTTCTTAGGAGACAGTCATCTTCAAAGCTGGGCATTGGAGATAGCATCACATTGCTGCAGAAGCTGTGTGATGTCTGGAGAATTATTTTTGTGAGGTCAGCACGTCCAGTCCTGGTCCTATGAGTTTGGGTGAATCTTAGCAGAGATTTGGCCATTTCCTATGTAAGCAGGAAAAGTACCGCATTGCATCACAAGTTGGTGGTAATTGACAAACAAATAAAAGCTCTTATCCCAGGGGAATTTACAACTCCCATTTCCAGTTTCCATTTCTAGTAAAAGGTAGTTCTCTCTCCTGATGTGCGTGTGCACATGTCGACGTGAAGCAGGTCAATGCCACAAAAACACGCCTGCACTAGCTCCCTTCTAAGGCTACACACATGCAGCACAATGAACAAAAGCAACCTGATCTGCTGGGGTGAAAACATATTTCACAGAATCACAGAATCACAGAATAACCAGGTTGGAAGAGACCCACCGGATCATCGAGTCCAACCGTTCCCATCAAACACTAAACCATATCCCTCAGCACCTCATCCACCCATGCCTTAAACACCTCCAGGGAAGGTGACTCAACCACCTCCCTGGGCAGCCTGTTCCAGTGACCAATGACCCTTTCTGTAAAGAATTTTTTCCTAATGTCTAGCCTAAACCTCCCCTGGCGGAGCTTGAGGCCATTCCCTCTTGTCCTGTCCCCTGTCACTTGGGAGAAGAGGCCAGCACCCTCCTCTCTACAACGTCCTTTCAGGTAGTTGTAGAGAGCAATGAGGTCACCCCTCAGCCTCCTCTTCTCCAGGCTAAACAACCCCAGCTCTCTCAGCCGCTCCTCATAAGGCCTGTTCTCCAACCCTTTCACCAGCTTTGTTGCTCTTCTCTGGACTCTCTCCAGAGCCTCAACATCCTTCTTATGGTGAGGGGCCCAGAACTGAACACAGTATTCGAGGAGCGGTCTCACCAGTGCCGAGTACAGAGGGAGGATAACCTCCCTGGACCTGCTGGTCACACCGTTTCTGATACAAGCCAAGATGCCATTGGCCTTCTTGGCCACCTGGGCACACTGCTGGCTCATATTCAGTCGGTTGTCAACCAACACCCCCAGGTCCCTCTCCTCCAGGCAGCTTTCTAGACAGACTTCTCCTAGTCTGTAGCACTGCGTAGGGTTGTTGTGCCCCAAGTGCAGGACCCGGCACTTGGCCTTGTTAAACCTCATGCCATTGGACTCTGCCCAGCGGTCCAGCCTGTTCAGATCCCTTTGCAGAGCCTCCCGACCCTCCAGCAGATCGACACTTCCACCCAGCTTAGTGTCATCCGCAAACTTGCTCAGGGTGCACTCAATGCCTTCATCCAGATCATTGATGAAGACATTAAACAGGGCTGGACCCAGCACTGAGCCCTGGGGAACCCCACTTGTCACTGGCCTCCAGCTGGATTTCACACCATTTCCCACCACTCTCTGGGCCCGGCCATCCAACCAGTTTTCCACCCAGGAGAGTGTGCGCCTGTCCAGGCCAGAGGCTGACAGTTTCTCAAGCAGAATGCTGTGAGAAACTGTGTCAAAGGCTTTGCTGAAGTCCAGGAAGACCACATCCACAGCCTTTCCCTCATCCAGCAGCCGAGTCACTTTGTCATAGAAGGCGATCAGGTTAGTTATCTCCAGCAGCAAGCTGCTCCCTGCTTCATAACTGTGCAAGCACTGGCCAAGCATGTGCACCTCATGCTTGTGGTGGCTCGGATAGTTGCTGGAGGAGCAGAGGGAATTATAGAATCATAGAATCACCAGGTTGGAAGAGACCCACCGGATCATCGAGTCCAACCATTCCTATCAAACACTAAACCATGTCCCTCAGCACCTTGTCCACCCATCCCTTAAACACTTCCAGGGAAGGTGACTCAACCACCTCCCTGGGGAGCCTGTTCCAATGACCAATGACCTTTTCTGTGGAAATTTTTTTCCTAATATTCAGCCTAAACCTCCCCTGGTGGAGCTTGAGGCCATTCCCTCTCGTCCTGTCCCCTGTCACTTGGGAGAAAAGGCCAGCTCCCTCCTCTCCACAACCTCCTTTCAGGGAGCTGTAGAGAGCAATGAGGTCTCCCCTCAGCCTCCTCTTCTCTAGGCTAAACAACCCCAGCTCTCTCAGCCGTTCCTCATAAGGGCTTGTTCTCCAGCCCCCTCACCAGCTTCCTCGCTCTTCTCTGGACTCGCTCCACAGCCTCAACAACCTTCTTGTGGTGAGAGAATGGCAGCAACGCGGCCCGCAGGTTTCACAGTCAGGGAGCTGCTCCTGGCAGGACAGCACATTCACTTTGTGGGCAGAGAAGAGAACAGAAGAGGCTGTTGCTGGAGCTGGAACTGGCAGTTTAAGCAGGGTTTCCACAGAAGCCCCGAAGCAATACTGGTTTCCCACTGCTCCGGTGAACCCAAGAGCATAGGCTGTGGAGTCCTGCCCCCCAGCGGCAGTCCCGCCGCCCCCAGGGCCGCCCCATCGCCTCCTCGGCCTCCCCCAGCCCGGCACGAAGCGCTGAGCGCTGCCCCGCGGTGCCAGGGGCTGAGGTGTCACCGAACCCGTGTGCAGTGACCTGCCTGCTGCAGGTGACGGTCCTGCCAAACAGCATCTTCTGGCTGGCATCGATTTGGATCAGGGAAGGCTGGGGCAGCCGGGGATCTCGTTGCCACTCTGGGCCCCAGGTCTCAGAGTGATGCCCAGACAGGGTGACAGGGGTACAGAGGAGTTGCGGTTGGTTATAGCCCCTTTTCCACCCTGGACTGTAGAACACCTCTGCTTAGAGCATTGTCTCCACAGCAGCTTTAATCACCTCCCTTTTTGTTGTGCTGGAAGACAAGCAGTGGCAGTGCATCTTGTGGCTCACAGGCAACCTTACAATAACAAGCCAACAATCTTGGAGTGTGTGTATGTGAGTGTGATATTTGCCTTCAGCCCACTGTCTGAGCAGCGACAGACTTGGAGGAGCAAGTGCTTCTCCACAGCTTCTCCTCTGCATGCAGCTTTCCAAGGGCTGATTAGGAAAGGGGCTACTGGGGCCAGATCCAGGCAGGGAGCATCAAGCGCTTTGCTTGGCTGCAGACGCACTGATGGGCTATTTTTACACTTACTTCCTGCTGCTGAGCTGGGGCTGCTCCTAAACTACCAAAAATACTGTTATGCCAGACATGAGTAATGCACATGTCCAACACCAGGAGTTTCTCCTGCCTCTTCCCTCTGCCCCAGGGAGACTTGCAAAGGTACCCAGAGAGGAAAGCTGGCAGCTGCTGAGTCTGAGGAAGCACCATACCTACAGCTGCAAAAACTGCCTGGCCAAGAGTGGTGAGCTGTACAGATCAAACAGCCAGAGCTGGACTCTGCCTTTACAGCAAGGGAAACTGAGGCACAAAATGGAGGGCAAAGAAACAGCCATAGCCTGATTTGTCTGCAGTACCATCACAGGAGGGAAGGAAAGGCTTAATGCTGGCTATGCCACTCCACAAAAGGGACTCTGTAGAGCTGGTGAACTCTTGAAGATCTGTCAGCTCCTCAGAGCCCCTCTTGGCATCAGCAGGCTGCACCTTAGGCCCCCAGGGGGTGGACAACCACCAACTGCACAGCTCAGGAAAAAAAGAGAACAACAAAATTCATGGGAGATGCATAAAACTCACTCTTGAGATACATCTTAGAGACCATGGCAGAGCTGCTCTCTGAGGCCACCTGGGAAGCATCCTGCCTGTTCTTGCTGGGGCAGGGTCCAACAGGCCTGGGTTACAGGCAGACTTGCTCCTTCACTTCTGTGAGTGGCCAGGAGGGAAATGAGCTATTTCCTATTTTGACCTGTGAGTCACTTCAGTGATGCATAAACCATTAGTATTGGTAAAAATAGAGAGAGACGGGAAACTCCAGAGCCTGCAGAAAGCTGCAGTTTCTCCCTGACCATTTTTTCCCCTAGAGAAAGGTAAGTGTTGTGAGGCAGCAGTAATACCTGGCTGTACCTGTTAACTTGGGAAGAGACAGAACCCACCAGAGTCACCATTACTGATCTGATGCACTGGCTGTCACTGGTGGTGTCTCAGACACAGGCTGCGCGCATTCCTGTAGCAGGTGGCTCCTGGTGACCCATGGTAGATGCAAGACCACAGTCATGATGACAATGGCTTGTAAGGGTTATCAACTGCCTTCTGTCTGATGAGGACATCACAGCATTTCTCAACTGGCAATAAGCCCCATGGCATCAATACTGCACTGGCATCCCCTTAACAGTGAAGATGTTACAACTTACACAACTGGATCAAAAATCCAGAAAATAATGGAAAAAAAGACCCCTAAAGGTGACCAGGACTAACCCTTACATCTAGGCGTGTTCACTTTTGACTAAGCTATTCTTGATGCACAAAGAATGAGAGGCACAAAGCAGCTGCAATCCTGCTTTTGAAGAGGATAAGCTGCCACATATGCTTGCCATATTTTCTCATTGGTTTTAGTTGGCCAAACGTGCCTTTGATGATGAAGGAGAGTCTTGGGACTCCTGTTTTCAGCTCAAAACATCTTCCTATGTATTTAAAAAAATGGAGATTGGAAAACATTTGAGAGTACTATTTTACCTTAGCAGTGAATGAGCCATGATCAATAAGGGAAGAGTTGCTTTATTTAGTAACCTGTGTCAAATGCATGTGTGTTTATTACACATGGATATATCTTGACTGCTATATTCCCCTGTGCCCTCTGGGAAGACTCACGCTCTGAATCTGTGTCTTTGTCATCAGAGGGAAAAGCGTATACCTCCAGTGCAGGGTATTCTGGATCATGGGATTTAGGATGTTTCTGCAGGGCCTCCACTTCTATCATGAAGAAACAGAAAATGTGCACTCAAGAATCAGGAACAGGTTGCCCAGGGAAGTTGTGGATGCCACCTCCCTGAAAGTGTTCAAGGCCAGGTTGGATGGGGCCCTGAGCAGCCTGATCTAGTGGGAGGTGTCCCTGCCCATCGCAGGAGGGTGGAACTGGATGATCTTTGAGTCCCTTCCAACCCAAACCATTCTATGGCTCTATGAATCATGGCCCAGAGGTTCAGCAGGACACAAGCACAGACAAAGGGCAACTCAGCTGCTACATGACTGTGAAAGGCTGGCATAAGCAGAGCTCACTTCGCTGAACTCTGTGGCAGAGACACTGATGGGGTTATCTGAGGACTGTCAGTGAAGTATTTATCCATGCACAACAATCCTGCATCTCTGGAAGAGTAAAATGAAAGATTTCTCAATCTGTGTCACAGGCAATACCTTTAGCAGGGTGTTCCCTTTCTTTCAAGGGAACCCTTTAATCTCATCATATTGTCTCACACTGCTTTTGAGTTGCAGTCAGAAATTAGAGTAATATTAGGCTAGGAAACTTCCAGTGCACCCTCTCTTGCAGCGAAAAGGTAGGTCCTTGATGTGCAGGAAGGGGAGAAATTTTGCTGCAGAAACCGATGAAGCTTGAAGTGAGTCCTAACCCTAAGGGGAAAACACATTCACAGAGTAAAGATCAGACAGCTTCCAGTATGGGCAACATGCTCTGGCTGTGGTTTCTTAAGGAATGGGAGGACAAGGGGAAAGGGCATTTTTTTTCAGTTCCTGGTTCAGATTGCTGAAGCCAGTAAAATTCTTGTTGACCCCTCTGAAGCCAAATAGGGTATGCTGGTATATGTCCACGTGTAAATGCCACTCCTGAGACTGTGAAGTATGTTTAATAAAAAATGCTAAATCAGCACTAGAGGCTATTTATAGAAGAGTCCGTAACCAAAGCCCTGGATATGCACATTCCCAGTCTCTGGGGAAGTTCAGGTCAAATCTGAATTTTGTTGTCTCAGGCATGCATAAACCTAACCAGCCACAGCTGCAGCCCATGTCAAGTTTTTGTTAATGCAGAACAAAAATGCCCAGAGCCTTGGCTCCAGGACTGCTTTTGTTTATCTGATCTCTTTTGAGAGCCCAAGTCTGCCTTTCCCGTTAGAAACAGATGGAGGAACAAAAAGGAGTGAAGGCCACAAAACAATTCCGGGTGAGCATTGTCTTGCCAGCTTGGGGAGCAGAGTGAGAGCAACCCGGGCTCTTTGTCAGAGCACCTGACTCCACAAGGGAGGAGCAAGGAGCATAGCTTCAGGCAAAGGATTTCAGCTTTCATTAGCAGCATGACCAGTTGGAGCTACCAGAGAGAGTGGGGTGCCCTGCTCAGCCACCATGCAGCTACCATCTGCTTTGCCAAGATGTCTTCATGTGGCTACCAGACTCCCAAAAATCAGTGTCTGCTATTTTGCAGATGAGGCTCATATGGGTTCAGGGGTCTCCATGTGTTCAAGGATCAGCTTTTTTCCCCCCCATTGCACACAGGGCTGTGACTGCCATGCTGGGCAGACTGAGTGCATAGCACAACTCAGCAGCTTTGCAGCAGCCTTGATTACCCATAATTGCAGCCTTCCGGGGTTGGAGATTTTTGTGGCCTGCCCCTGTTGACTTTCTTGCCTGTCTTATGTTTCCACCAGCCCTCCTCAATCCTTAATGGGCCTTGAAGAGATACAGAGGAAGCACTAACAGCAGGGAAGCAAGAAAAAGCAGCTTCAGAGACAGAGAGGGAGAAGGGGACTTATGATCCAGTCCTGCATCATTCAGGCAAGACCCCTGAAAATCAGTAGTTGTTTTAAGTCTGGTAACTCTAATGTGAAAATCGTAGGATTTACCATGGAATTTCTCCTTGCTAAAGTCCTGAGCTCTAGCACCTTACCTTGCATGGTTTTACTTTGTTGCTTCTATGCATTAGATGACTTCCCTTTGAGATAGCAACAGTAAGTTCAGATCCTGGTCCGTGTGTCAATCAATGTTTGAGCACCAACTCCAGGGGAATTCATTCACCATTTCTATCCTGCTACCTGAGATCTAAAAGGGTTTCCAACAAATGATGGCTTACCTTTGAATTAGGCAAAGATTTAAATTTTCAAGCTAGAAACATGAAACTGAGTCACAGAACATACCCTTGCCTCTAGTCAGATAATGAGTTTGTAGCAACTTGGGCATGGGAATTCTCCTCCTAACCATTAGATGGCTGAGCTTATTAGAAACCAGGTACAGACAAGCTTATCCCCTCTTAAAATGACCCTGCAATGAAATTCTCTGTAGTGTTTAACCAGTAAGCACTTTTATTGTTGATTTTTAATCCATTAAGACTACATTACATTGGATTATAAGACTTTGGCTACATCTCCCACATTTGCATGCAGGCATTACATTTGAAAGGTTTTCTCAGAAAAATGGAGCAGGCGCATAAAATGTATAAAGGCTACATGATTATAACATGGAAGCAGCATGTCAGATACAGAAATTTGTACCACATATACCAATAACAAACCCATACCGCCATGAAAACTTCTTTGTCCCTCACAAATCCAATCGCTTCCTCTGTCCCTCATCTCCATGTCCTGGCTGTCTTATCAGCCCACACCCCCACTGTTTCTGAAAACACACATTTTTTTCTAAAAAAAAAAAAAAATCTTAGTACAGTACATTTTTCCCTAAAAAACTAAAAAATTTCTCCTTCACTAACCCCCCTCCCCCCAGTGAAAAATCCATCATAATCTACCTATCTGTTCAAGCACTGTTAGATGTTAGAAATCTTTATCGCATTATTCAAAAGTATCAGATCAGTTAACAAACTGCTAAACAAATTAGGATGACCCCAAAATTCCCATTCCCCAAAAGCTACAGAGAACTGAAAATGCTATACTGCATTATCACACTTGCATGCATATATCCTGAGCCACCTCTATTTATTCATCTTAAGCCCCTTTTAATAAATAACTGTCCAGCAGTAACATCCAGAAGTGTGTTGTCTCCTCCAAATTAAACTCTATATTTACAGAAGTAGGGCTGTTTTCTCAGTGAAAAATGTTTTTTTTTTTTTAAAAAAAACAAAACACAATAACGACAATAAAATCAGCAAACAATTAAAGAGAGAAAGCATATTATGGATCATGTTGTCTAAAGACCAACAGGAGTAAAAAGCATTAGGAGCACCAGGTGCACATGCATTTGAACTGGTACAGTTCATGAAATAATGTCATTCATTGTTATGCTCGCTCTTGCAGATGAGGAGCTGATTCTCTTCCTTTCTCTTTTTTCCCTTTTTACATGTAGGACCGCCTGCTCTGCAGGCTACTCCCACAGATGGCAATGCATGCACTGAGGTTGAAAGATGGCTATAAATACACTTTGATCAATGTGGTTCTGTATCAGCTTTAAACACACAGGGTTTCCCTCCCTGCTGCTCTGCAGCTTGTGTCATTTCACATCTGTGCTAAGTGTGAGGTGGAAGTACCCTGAATCCACATATTTCTCTTGGATTTGGGGAAACATTAGATACTCACTTTTTGCAAGTTTCAAATGACGCCATATGATGGAAAATACAGGGGGATCATCCCATGTGAGAACATTTCTTGGCAGTGTAACTACAGTAATCACAACTGACATACAAGCACAGTGAAACAAACACTAAAATATCAAGCCAGTTAGAGGGATTTTTTCTCTTCATTTATTTGGAGCCAGCTCCCAGCTGACAAGACAACAGCATTACTGCCTTGAATTCAGTTGACCTATGTTGATTTACACCAGGTAAGATCAAGCTCAGCAAACAGTAAAGTTACAACCAGTTTCTCCTACTGCATTGTTACGGTGCCTGAGATCACTGCAAATGGGTACATCTCTCTACAACCAAAAGGCCTTTCTGTAGCCAGTGCAGCATATTCTGCCCTCACCTTTGCAAAGGAAATTCAGTTCAGGTTCACCTCTCTTCTTCTTACTTTAATAGCAAACTAAACCTGTAGTGCTCTCATCACAGAAGCTGCAGCCAAACTTGAGTCACACACCAAAGGCTTAATTTTATACAGTATACTGGGAAGTCCATTTATGCTGAATCTAATTTTTAAATTCACGGTGCTTCTTGTTTTATCATACATGTATCTGATCACTTGGAAGCCCAAACCACACATATTCTCACTGCACTTACAAGTTATGCAGGAATACTTAGTATTTGTTATCTCCACAAGACTGGCTATTCTAGTAAAAAGGAATATTCCCCTCAATTGCAAACAACAGGCATGTTGGATGTGTGATTGTGAGAAGCCCTCCCTAAGCCAACACCTCCACTCTCACTGGAAGTGAGACAAATTCTACCAACACTAACATCAAGGTGAATCTGCAACAACTCTGACCCCCATCAAGATCTGCACGGGTGCAAGACAATACAAAATCTGGCTCCAGGCTTTTTCATTGGCTAAAGTTTACTCCTGACCCATTAATTCATCATTATCAGTAGATATCAATTCTGTAAGCAAGTTTCCCCTTGTATTATTACATCATTTGTGAGCTCCCTCATTGTTTCAATCTCATCACCACCTACCGATAGGAGACTTGACATCTACAGAGCAGTGGTCCCACTCCTACAAGCAGCTAAACCTCAAATGCCATGTTCTGTTCTGGCAGGGGAATAGGTTTTATTACTTTATGCCATTTCAGTTCCCAGTAAGCATTGTTGGCTAATTATTCTTAGACAGCCAACATGAGAGGCTGTTATGTTCCGCTGTACGTACACATTGCAGCTGGTGTTAGACCCAGCAAGTTTATTTTGTGTAGGCTTCCATACAACCACACTAACAGTAGCCAATGATCTTTGCTTGTAAAGCACCTTTCTCCACATCCAGGTCCCCACCCCTCCACTGCAGTCATCCAGTTCCTTTCACTGGTGTCAAAGGTGGAGCTTCCCCACAACTGCAGTGGAAAATTGGATGTGTCTTAGTTACACCTTTCAACTGAAAGAAACAGAGATAAGTAAGTGATGACTGTGTCTCATGCTGGCTGCAAAAGGTCTTTCCATTCATAGGAGTGCTACTCTGAGCAATTTTTGTAAGGGATAAGAAACCAAACAAAAATCTACACAGTTCCCACACACAAACACAGACACAGACACACACACACACTTCTCTCTCCTCCAAACAGAAATACATTCTTATGGACCAAATTACGCAGACTCTATTCAAGTGACTAAAAAGAATGAGGATAGGGTTGGGTGCATCCCAGTTCTCCTTCCTTATCACAATGAAGTCACAGGTCAGAAAAGTACTTGGGCATAAGGATGTTCCTCTTGACCTGCAGGCCAATTTAATGCATGCAGAGGTGCTTTGCTAGCTCAGAGCTAAATTAGGAACAGCTCCAAGGCCAGTTGGCACTCATGAGTGTGATTCCACTACTTGCACCAATATACATGAGGTAAGAGCATAACTCAAGAGAGCAGAGCAGTGCAAGAGGAGAAAGAGGCTCTGTGGTTCTTCTGAGTTTATCTTTGACAACCTCAGCTGCATACACACGGCATGTCACAGTGATCAGCATAGACTGGTGAGAGCTTGGTATTGTGTTCTGCAAGTGGAACTTTCACTGGAAATAGGAAGCCTGATTTCTGTTTGTACCAGTGTAACTATACGCCTGTAACAATTGCATGAAGAGGCCCTGAATCTGGAGTAACTGCATGATACAGTTAGTAATTTACCTTGGTTTCCTGTGCCAATAGCTACTGTGATGTGCTACACACCCACACCTACACACAGATGGAGAGATAGGTATAAGCTGTGTCATAATGCAGCATCATTGTTGTTTCTACAACTATCCTAAATAAGACAGCTAGTGCCAAAGCAAACCAGAATAGGGATTTGCAGCCACCCTCTCCAATACAATATGATAAGTAGTGATGGAGGAAAAGCAAGCTCAGGTGTTATTTTGATTCACTAGGGAATGATCTGGGCCCAACCCACTTAGGTATTCCTTAGTGAACACTATATATGGGCTGTCCCACAGTCCCGCGTCATAAATTCCCACCTCAGTGTGGGTACTCACACCACTTTCTGATAACACACAAAATTGAGGTCATGGGCCTGCAGTCTCAGCGTTTGGGAAATCCTCTAGCCAAACATTATACAAAACATAGATAAAAGCTCATACTGACCAATCACACCATGCCTCTCAGACACAGGTAGACCTCAAGATAACATATTAGTGGAATCAGGGCTGTCTGAAGAAAGAGCTACTCATATAGGAATTCATATTGAATCACAAGAGAATCTAGTTCTGCTTGACAGTAAGATCAGAAGGAAATTTATCTAATTAAGTAGCAATTAAATCAGTCCCTCAATGCTGCTGATATAAATAACATACGCTGTTTGCATATTACAGTGTTTATGCTCAAGTTGCATGTATATTTGCTCTGTTTTGGACCATGTTTTCTGTAAATGAAAACTAAACACATAGCCAAAACGTTTTTCTTTGAATTCCTCGGAACTTCAGACAAATCTGAACCTGGATCTTTTTCAAGGTTTGGATTTCTAGAACCAATATCTGGCCTTCAGTGGCTACCCTATGCAATGAAGCCTAAACATATGTAGAGAAGGCAGGCTCAAAACTGATTTCTCTTCTAGGGTAGTTTTCTGTTGCTAAATTATTGGTACATAGTCTCATCTTACCTCATTATTGTTACAGCCTTCTTATAACCTTCCATGGAAATTCCACCTGCAGAACCAAAGGCAGGAAGTTATCTTTGCAATTTTTGTTCCATGTTAACATCTGGATGTGGTACTGTTGGGGAAAAGAAAGCAAATTCCTCAATGAACTATGTTTAACCACCTTGCAGGTGGCAGCCATCAAAACAACTGCTGCGCGTGTACCAGCTAACGTTATTGATGAATGATCTGACATACAAAGTCAGACAAATGTCATATGTAAATAGATCTTCAAATGTATACATACAAAAGCTGCTACTGTATCTAGATGATAATTTTGGTTTGTTTCTATACCCCAAAGCTCTGAATCTATCCACTGAATGTTTACTCAGCACGTGTGGTATAAATATATTCATACACTAAAATTGGCACTTGGCAATTGTTCTTTTCTTTTTTTTTCTTTTCTTTTTTCTTTTTTTTGCTGACCAGCAACAAATTCTGATATCTTTAACTGTAAACCAATACTCAATAAATATGCCGCGTTCAGCAAAGAGACATGTTTTATCGGTCAGGGTTTTGCCACACTCTAAGCCATGGGCTGCGGGGGTGGGCGTGAAGGAGGAGGTCCAGGTGGGGCTCGGGATGGGGGTGGTCCAGGAGGTGGCTGCCTGGAAGGGGGTTGCAAAGACACAGGAGGAGGATTCCTTGGAGCATTGTTGAGAGGAACATTGTCGTGCCGCCGCTGCTTTGATGGTGGGCTGTAAGGGACAGAGGTTCCATCCGATTTCACCCGAGTGAAGTTTATGCATCTTCCCTGGAGGTAAAGAAAAAATTGTTAATTCAGAAAAAGCAGGTATTTTTGACTCATCAGCAGCTCGCCAAAGGGACTACAAGCTGCTCTTGGAGATCATCATCATCATCACTGGGTCCTAGACGCGTCATTCAGACCATGTTGTACTGGAGGCCATCACTAGTAAGCAGCTCCACACCTTCTTGGCGGGATTCCTGACTGACAAAACTGTGCCTGAAAAAAAACTCATAGCAGAGATAGGCTTATACCAGAGGAACAACCTCAGCAAAGACACCATCCATAGCTCTGCTTTTCACTGTGATGCTAGCATAACTGGTGTCCATGCTTTGAACAGTATAGTGGGATAGTACAAGTCTTCTGTGCTTCAAACACAGATGGGGCTTCCATCACAAAACCCAACAATGTGTGGGACTTGCACAAAGGGCTCTCCAATAAATGCATTTCCAGAATGGATGTGGGATGCAGGCAGAACCTGATGGGAGAACTGTGAATGGATCTTTTAAAATAGGAGTAACTTGGGTCTGAAAAAACCAGCAAGCACTGGGGATGTCCTAGTCTCCTAGTGGTTCAATGCAAATAAGTCAAGGTTTCCTTTAGCCAAAATGAAGATCTGTATAGGTTCCAGACAGGAAAAGAGACAGAGAGACCCCAAAGACCAACTAGTCTTCACTGTGGACAGCAGCCAGAGGCTCCTGGGCACTTAAAAACGTCCATGGCAACCTCAGTCAGACACCAAGATCACCTGCATCTGTTCCTCCCCAGGACCCCTAAGTATTGATATGAAGTCCCCCATGAGGCCTGCAGAGGCCTCATGAATTCCTGCAGATACAAACTTTTGTGAAGAAATGCAATACTTGGCATCACTGTCTCCATCTCCTCACCTAGGCAGACAGGAGGAAAAGTTTATGCAAGAATCCAGCTGCCACAAGCTCGGCAGAAGCCTGCACCTGGATGTCAAAAAAAGCCTCTCTCATCATGATATACAAAGGCAGGAGATGAAGATTGTCAGAAAATGCAGGAGTAACACTGCCAACAGGCCATTTACAGGAGCTGGAATGTGGTTACCAAATAAGTAACTGTGGGATGGAAAGTACCCACCCCATCAGTGCTGAATTCCATTTGCCAACAACTTTTCCTTTGCACAGCAGGCCTGCTTTCTTCCATGTAGCAATCATCCTAACGATCGTGGCTTCTATGGTTTCCCATGGAGGGGAATGTTATCTGTTTCCCTCTTTGCAAGGCAAACACTATCTGGAGGGGAAGAAAAAAACTGTTTGGTTTGTTTAGAAAATATCTGCCCCAGAAGGCATCTTCCTTCTATCGTTTTGAAAGACCAGGGTGCCCAGCTAGAAGTTTAGGCTGTATGCTGGAACCAACCAACCAAATTCAGCTCAAGGTTATGCCAATACTCCCAAAGCAAATTTCAGGAGAAGGACTCCAGATTCAGAAAAGCTTTTGCCAGAGCTCAGCAGCTATAGATCACTACCCCCACAGCTACCAATGGCTGTGGTAACAGGGGAATACAAGAACCCATGGTAGTGACATATCGCTGCTAGCTTAGGGCTGCCTGGTGTGAGGAAACTCTGAAGGTGCATAGGCTGAATTTCTGTAGCAACCCCACTTATCACAATGTCCCCTGGAATCCTGGCAAAAGCAATCACAGCTGAACCACAACTGCCTGTTCTGTTAAGTGACTTCCAATGCCTGCACCTTTGTTCATGAAAACTATTCCTTTAAAGACAAGGGACTTACTTAATTCTATGGTTTCTCTGAAAAAAATCAAGCAGAGTACCAAGAGATGCTTGTGTAAGCTCCAGAGAACTCAAAAAATGATTCAACCAATGTACTAACTCTCAAAGGGTACCACCCTACCACTTACTTGTATTGGATGGCTCAGGGCTTAAGAGCTCAGCTGCAGCCAAGAGTTGTTTGAATGAGCGTGCTGTTGCCTGTATGAGACACAATCAGTAGTTCTCAGACTCAGCTTTCACCACCACAAATTTACCGCTACACTTAAACAACAGCCTTAATAAGTAGGATAAAATCCCCTTTCTAAAAACCAGGCTTGTTACAGCAGACTTTGGTTATGAACCACATTCAAGGCAATGCTATTCTAAGGACAGAGCCTCTGCATGGGGGCATCAAAGAGCAAAAGCCAAGGTCTCTGCTACTTCTGCAACGAAAATAAACTATTGGATAAAAAAAACCTGTCAGGGATTTGCTCTACTCCATCAGAGAACACAAGTTCTCATCAGCATTGCAGTGAGCAGCCATTCCTGTCAGCTTACAACAGTCATTTATATTCTGCTGTGCTCTATTGTATTCAGAGCACATTTATAAACTCAGCAATATTTACTGCTATGCAGGGTATACTACAGACATATTTGAGAGCTGTACTACAAATACGTGTAAGAAAACCCAACCTTGACATTTACAAAGTTATGAATTTAGAACAGCTAAATCATCACCCAGGAAAAAAAAAAAGAGAGAGAAAAGTCAGAGATATTCTGCTGAGATGCAACATATACAGAGGGAAAAAAATTAAGAATATAACAATTTCTGTCATAGTAAATGCAAAACTGCAAAAACAACACTAGTGCTTTTGCCTACAAGCCTTCCCTGCCTCTCTGTTGTCTTTCTCTCCCAACCATCAATTCCAAATATATTCATAGTCTATAATCAAAGGGGATCCCATAAATCTGTTTGCATTACTTTCACTTCAGTTAAAGTGATAGGCGACGTCAAACTGCTGCCAGTTTCTGCCACACTCACTGATTTGTCAGACAGATGGGTAATTTAAAGGCCATACGCCGCACTGTGTCATGAAAAATACGGTTGGGTTGGGAGAGTCTGACAGATATAGGCTTGGATGATCGATGTATGCATTGTGACACTTCCTCACAAAAGATTATTGGTGTTAGCCTACAATCTCATATATCAAAGACTTCTGGTGAATACTGGAGCAAATTCTCCTCAGTACTTCAAGTAGCCATTGATAAAATGAGGCCAAACTCTTAGCCAGTGCTAGGATTAACAGCCAAAATGGAAACGGAGGAGCAAATGATAATAAATCATAAGTCATAGTTTGGACTTATCAAGTGTATATCATGAAAGGATTTCTAGGTTGAAGAGCTAAGCCTTCCACTCATCATACTTTCCAAATAACAGTGTGCCACAGCTATTATACCTAACGCACACTCCCTTTGAGGTTAGTTTATTAAAAAATTCACTATGTTTCTCAAATAAACATGCTAACCACAGGATTTTTAATATTTTGTGTTTGAAAGACTTAAGTCGTTTCCTCTCCAAAGGCTTTTAAACCGTAGAGAACATGGACAGAAATCGGGTGTCCTGCATACCCACTGATGTTCTTCCTACAGGGGATCAACAGGGGCTAAGAGCCACCATCCCTTCAGTAATGGTAACAGCATTTTATTCCCTGAAGCATGATATACCCTAAGTGTTTTAGGGAAGATGCCAGAGTTGTAAGGTGCAGTGATACCATGGTGATCTCAGGCACAACAGCTGTCAGTAGCTACTTTATTGTTTTCTAGGAAGCATACGATCTGCATTAATCCAGTTCTGCCTAGCTTCAGCCCTGCTCCCAGTACAGCATCCCTCACATGGTGCGACCTGCACTGTATATTGTCATTCAGGCACCAACTGAAGTGCCATATGGAGTTACACCCCTACTTCAGCTCGCATCTGCACAGTCTTCCTAACACACAATTATTTTGCTTCCCCATATGTCCATCCACTTGTTAGGCTCTTGTTATGTTGCTTGCCAAATTAGCTTTTCAAAAAAGTACAAATACTGAAGCAGCAGGATCTGCCCTTGTCCCGACTCCAGCTTTTATCCCAGTGTAACAACCACATGTGCAATTTAGGCACTTTGTACTTCTAGGCAATGCCTCCTAGACCACCTAGGATGTGGTTTTGTGTGTGGTTTAAGGGGGAAGGAAAGGAGGAACCTTTTGAAAGCCACCGCATCATCTTGTTTCTGGGCTTCTTTCATTATAGTGCTCAGTACATCATTCCCCAAGCGCTTGTTCCACCAGAATCTTTAGCTACTACTCAGAAAGTTTTCAATTGGAAAGAATGACTGTTAAAAGGATCCAGGCAATTCAAACAGTGCCATGAGCAAGCTCTTCACCTATGATACTAAGAACTCTTCAGCAAAAAGAATTTTAAAAATCCACTTCATCTGCCAGTAGCTGTCTCTTTTCTCTGTTCATCTTAATACAGGCATTGGTGTTTATTTAACAAAAATCAAATCCAGTTTCATTACTGTGCATGATGAAGTGTTTGTGTAACACAAAAGTATGTCTGTTTCTCATTTTTAGCTGCATTAGTTGACCTAATAAAAGATATCCGTCCGTTGCAAATTTTGCTTGAGTTTTCACAGACTTTTGGTTTTGCTTACAGAATCTCTGTGCTGCAGTTCTGACTAGCAGAGGGGGGGAAATTCAGCTGAGGAAGAGAGGAAGAGTTGGGCTCACTTAAAAGTCTACTGAAATTTCTTGACTTCATAAGAATATGATACTTGCCTTTACATTTTAGAATGGATTAAAATAAAATCATTCCTTTAAGGTTTTGACACAGCAATCCAAAACACTGAACCAATAATACTACATTTAGGATGCTGAAATCTGAGATTAATATATTCCCTTGGGCTTAAATAAGCACTCACCTTTCTCCTCAATTCTGTTTACAGATGTCACTGAGAGGATGCTGCCCACTTGATATAGACATGGTTCATGAGCACATAGCTTTACAGCATTGCTTACTATCTACTGATAGTTCAGTGTGAAAGTGGAGCTCTAAAACTGAAAAGAGTGGATTCTGCTTTTTAAGCTACTTACAAAACCACAAGAGTGAGCATTTACAGAAAGTCAGTCACTTAGCTGAGCAAAGGTTTTGATCCACACACCCAGAAAACAATGGGATACACACCTTTAACATCAGTGAATTCTGTGGAAGTTGAATCTTGGAAAAGAAGTTCTAGTAGAAACACTTACAGTGAGTATCCTAAACCAGCAACAGTATGGGGAATTTGTTTAGTAAATGTATTTATGAATAAGGAAAATTACAGATACAGTAATTTTATAGGGAAAGAGCTGAACTGAGGTGGTACAGAGTTCCAACTATTTGAGTTCCTTGGGCAAGTGTCAGGATTAGCAGCTGGCTCCTCAGGATCCAGGACTTATCTGCATCAGCCAAAAGCTTCCTCGCACTGCATTGCTTCATGCTGACTGTGCACTGAACATGTCATGGCTCATTAAAGCCTTCATGGATTTCCTGGGAATTGCACTGATTACCCTGCAAGCATACAACTAGAAATTAGTGAGCTGCTGAAACAGTTTGTCACGTAAATCCTAAGGCTGCCTATTTTTCAGGCAAATTCAAGTAACTTTTACTAACTCCTACTCTTAAATTTGGGACTTAGGTATTCTTTTCGTGTTGAAAAATAAAGTATTGGAAACATCAGATTTCCATATCAGCAGTTTGGTGGCTGATCATGCTTTCAGGTCAATAAATATGTAATTTAAAATTAAAATCCAATTATATTATTTAACTATTAAATTTTAACCATCACCATTAATTATACTGTTTATTGAATTGATAATTAACAATTAATTTATTAACTTGTAATTAATTTTTATATGCAGCTATCTTAAGTTAATAGGTCTCAAATCAAAACATTAAATATCATCAACATAAAATATTTTTCTGCATGAGAATGACTCTTCAAATATCTTCCAGTTTAACAAGTCTTCTCTTGTCAATAACAATTTTCTGGGGATCTATGTGGCAGCTCAGCTGCCCAAAATTACGATAATCCAAAGCTATGAAGAGATAAAAGAAAATGGGGCTGACTAAAGAGAGGAAGATTTTAGAAGTAAAATCCAGTAAAGTGGCGATGTCCAAAAATGAGAATATAAATATTATTTTCTTTAGTGCTGCTTTTACAAAGGAGAATCAGTTCAGCCCATTCTTTATCCAGTGTATTATCTGGCCTCTTTATAAGTAAACTCAGATCACTTCTGCTCCCTCTTCCTATGACAGAATTATTGGAGGGGAAGGAAATTACTTCATTGTGGATTAAGAATCATTCATATTGTAACCGTGAAGACCCTATTATAGCCTTAGGTACATCAGATAAATATAAATAGAAAATAACAAAAATTATGAATGCGAATGCACAAGGCTGATCTAAGCAGCAGCAGCAAACTGTTCACAGCACAGGGTGAGTGAGGTGGAGCTGCCAAGAGGTGTAACCTACTGTGCTCAGTGTGCTTCACACTGCAAAAGGAATTAGATCAAGCACCAGGGAGACAGAGCACAGAAAGTCAATCCCTGCTTCAGAAACTCTGACACCTGAGTCACAAACAGAAGATATACATTACAGGTGTATAGAGACCAGGAGCAGAGCACATAGTGAGAGTGAGACACAGCTAAGCAACGCCTTGGGCAGCTGACACATTCAGGGTAAAAACTATTGGCTTAGCTGAGGCATGGCCCATATTGCTGCCCAGAAGCCCAGGCAAGAGCCCAGATGTCTGAGCCCCTCTCACAGAAGTAAAGGGGAGCTGACCTTGCTTTGCCAAGAGGCTGGGAGAGGAAATCCTTCAGAAGCCTAGTATGGCCTCAGACATCCCAGTTGTGGAAGACAAACAGCTGATAAAGTAGGATTTATGTGGTGGGGAAGGGAGGAGAGAGTACAGGAGGCTCTTCTTTTGACACCAAGTATGTGATAACCTTGTCCAGGGGATCCCCCAGGGGCTGGAGGAGATAGGTTGCCAGGACAAACTCACAAACAGCCCCATGGCATGCAACCACACAAAACAGTGGCTATAAGAGTCATCTTTTGGTTCACTTGCTGGCCAAGGGAAATGTAAACAAGAACCAAAAGTCGTCATTTTTCAGGTAAAAGAAATTTGTCAGAATAAGTTTCACTTGTGCTTGAAACACATATGTTTTTCAATTCAAAATATCTTTTGTTTGAGTTTTGGACAGAAAAGGTGTTTCAAGACAGAAATTGAAAATATTGAGACTCTTTCAAGGGTATTTTTTCCACTTCAGCTAACTCCACTAACATGAAAGAATATTTACAGACCATCTAAAGAAGTAATTTTTAGCCAAAACAAAGTCATGTGGAATATGGTGTCCAGAGCTAATAAGTAATTAAGATATGTTTTGCACTAAGATCAATAGCTGCAGTTATCTCAGGCTACTGTAGCTTCCTTAATCAGAATACTGAGAGTTGAATACAATCAAGTACTGACCAATTTGAATGACACACGTGTCTGAGAAACCACTTCCTAGTTCAAAGTCCCAGCTGTGCACAGCACTGCTTGAAACCAGGGATGGATCCTCTGGGAGCAGTATCCTCAGTTCATTTAAAGACCAGTGCAGGAATGCAGTGAAGAGAAGTGGGTTCCTTCCAATTTGCCCTTGGAGAAACCAGCCAATAAAGAGGAATCCAGCTCTCACATGCCTGATACCACTTTACCAGCTTAGGAACACAAGGAAAGTGACATGGAGAATCCTTCTCCGTACTGAAGACAGGGCTGATCAAATAATTTGTATTGCATTCCATTCAGCAGGGACCTGCACGCTGTTTCTAGCCATGCCTTAGCAGGAAAACGCATGGGCTGCAAACACCTCCTGGAAGAATGACCAGAGTCACAAGATATCTTGCAGGAATGCAAAAAACAATATGTCTTGGACCTTGCTGAGGCTGTGGCTGAAGTAATGCACAGTGCAGACTATCACAAAACCTGTTGATTCTGAGCCCTAAAAAAGCTAAAGTGGAGAAGGGAACAGAGAAGGATAACACTAGGCATAATCAGAGTTAAAGCCTATCTTGCATAATTTACATTCAGTCAAAGTACAATCACAGCAGTCCAAATCCCATCCAAACCTGAGAAAAGTATCTTAACCTAAACCTGCATTCACAACACACAATTTACTGTCTTCTTATTTTCTGTCATCTTATATGGATGAATCTCTCAGAGTAGAGGAAGCGAGGAGAGCCACTGTCACGTCATGTCATCTACCCAAGGTTATGTAGCAAAAAAACCCATATTTACAAGTTCAGGATTTATGACTCATTTCCCTTGTTTCAACCACACCACCACACATTTCCACACTTGAATGCTGACCAGACTAGAATGTGGTTCAAGCAAAAAACAACAGTGGTTGGTTTGCAAAAGATTTTTCCTCTTTCCTTTGGCATTTTCAGGGAAAAGGAGATTGCATTTGTCCATCACCTAGAATGGGGGGGTGGGCTTTGCAGCACAGCAACAAGAGCAACAAACATTTGCTGGGTGCCAGAGGCTCAGCCTCAGGGTATTGGTGGCTTGCTGTGAGGAGCAAATTAGGCCACAAAGGATGATATCTCGTCTTGCTCAAACTGTAATTAAGTGTCATCATGCTTTCCACAGAATTACTTGACTGTCTCTCCAAGAGCAGGCTGGAATTATAGTGTGCACAGAGGAAAAGCACAATGCTCTCTACCCACCTAGGATACAGCATAACATTGGAGACTGAGATTTCTAGTGAAAATGGTTATTATTTTTCCTTGCCCCAGCCAAAAATGTAAGATCTTGGCCCACCACACAGAAAACTTCCCTCTTTGTTTACAGTCTGGAAACAGAGACAGATATCCCCAACCCATTTCTGTGTAACTGGCCTGTATATGGCTATGCTGTGATTCTGTGATAGATGGCAAACCCACAGTTCCCAGGTTCCTCTGTGCTTATCTTACAAGGATTTTCTTCTCCTGGGATGAGACTCATACAGTTCACTATCAGTGCTGGCATATTTACTAAGTACAGAAAAGCTCTTTTCCCCAAAAAGCTCCTAAGTTGGACAGAAGAGTTCCATGGGACATAACTACCTATTATTTGTAGGAACAAACATACCAGGGAAGTAACAAAAGTACCAAAGACCTGATATCGAACTCTCCTTCCCATTTCAGGTACACTACAGAGATCTAACACACTATGCAAATATGTCCCTGTCATGATTCCCCTATGCAGTTTGACCAGTCTATCAAGTACCAGCTCTGCATTTTGAAATTACTCTTCTCCATTGCCACCTCTCTTACACAAACTCTGTTATACACCTTGGTCTCAACTTACCATAGATAGAGGATACTTGCCGTAATAACAAAAAGGAGGGGAAAAGAAGGAATATGTTCACATACCAGAAAAAAAAAAAAAAAGAAGTCAGTGTTGCTGCAAAGGTCTCAAAGTGTTTGCAGTCTTGTTGCTTCAGAAACTGTTCCAATCTGTTCCTAAAACTGTCAAAACCATAGCATTTTATTATTAACCTGATGTTTATGTTCCAAGCATGATTAACACTTAACAGACGTAGCTCAGACTCTTCAGGTTGTGTAGTATCTTTGTGTTGCTTGTACAATGGCAGACAGTAATTTGGATCATCTTCTGGTACAGCAAGATGAACCACAGTAGTGTATATAAGAACAAGCCTCTAGAATTACATCTTCCCTGTAGAAAGCAATGATGCAATATTTTTTTATTTCAGTTATCACAACTTCAGTGTGAATAATAGTATTCATACATTAACTTACAGTGATTTTTACTTCTTAGAGCTCAAATATCTCCAGAGGAAGGTCACAGCATTACTCATCCTGCTTACGGAGAAATGGATCCCTATACAGTTACTAGAAATGCATAAGCAAAGCACCAAGGAAGAGTCAGCAGGTTAATTTCTGCACTCCTACCCAACTCAGATGACAATTAGGGATGCACAGCTCCCAGCAATCTGACTGAAACAAGGCAACATAGGGTTCAGCACTGATTCAGGGGTGCTGCCAAGAAACAAATAAGCATAGTGGCCATAATGCAAATTGTGGATTTGTATATGCAGTCCTAATAAGCAACTGTATGTGCATTTGTGCACTTGCCTCCTTAAAAAAAGATGCACCTTTAGTTGTGGGCTTCCTCCTAAGTCCCTAGATAGTTACCTGACTCCAAGCCAGGCCTGCAGACCTTAGACGCACTGTACTCTAAGTATGATTGCAGAACATCAATGAAGTGTTCTGTAGGTACCTGTGATAACGACATGCAAGAACCTATTACCTGATGGGAGACATGTCAGAACTGCAGTTAACAAGGGACTAAATCACCAGTTCTTATCCTAAAGTCATATCACCTGCAAAAAATTAAGAGCCAGACCTGATGAACCTATTCATTTACCATAAATATCAAAGCAACATCAAATCATGTTACACATGATTTAAAAGTAGAAGAGCCCAACACCTACTTAACAGCGTGCATCTATGAAGTGCTCAAAATGCTGTTAGGCATTTTGTCTCACCCTCCTAGAACATACACTTCATCTCATTTATCACTGTGGAACTACAGTAAAACAGAAGTGAAACATCAGCTACAGCCAGTGTCTCTAAAGTCATATCTCAGTGCCTTAGCTGCAAGGCCAATACTTCTTCATGCTGCTGTGTGCTAAATGGCAGCAGCCCTGGAATTTGTACTCATCCTTTAGAAAAGCCTCTTGTGGCTATTGCTACTCAGCATGTGTCTGGCTCCCTAAGACATGGATGGACCGCTAGTTCCACCTGAGGACAGACAGGCAGTATCTATCCCCAAAGCCTATCAGAAATAATACGATCCTGGCACAAGTGAGAGGTAATGCTGATATGTGGCATTCTTGCAGGACAGGAAATTTATTACTGATTACATGTTTCCAGCTGCAGTGCTCAGCATATCCTGGAAACTGTGCACTAGGACATTGGTCCCACATGAGGGAGCTTTTTCCTCCTATTCCTGCTGCAGCAGGAATGAATCTTACAGATACTGGTCTCCTTTGCAAAAAGATGAGAAAAGAAGTAAACCAGGAGATACTTGCATCACATTTTCATTGAAACTGACAAAGTGAGATCACCTCACCTCTTTAGGTTTTCAGCAGCTTATGAAGGTAATTGGCTCCACAAAGGTTAAGCAATGGGAGAAAAACTCCATAACCCAGCAACAGTTGCTGGTGAATACAATCTGAAGGAGCTCAATACTTTTTTTCAGCACACCCTGTAGCTCTGCTGACTAATAACTGAGCAATTGCAACACATCTCCAAGCAAGTGGCAGGGAAGCCTATTAAAGGCCATTACTCAGTCTTGAAAATAAGTAATTAGTATAAGCTTCAAATAGCACTGGTACATGGGCAGCTGGCATGGAGTGACAGGAGGGTGCTGCTATCCCTGTGGGCTGCATCCAAACTGCTCATCATCTGTGGGTAGCAGCCAGAAAATAATTGCTATTCATTAATAAATTATAGGTTCGGTGTCACACCATTCATCTCAGCAGTCCCATGTGCCTGGCATTAACCAAACCTTACACCTATAAGGAAGGTAAATGCTTGACGAGACATCTTATGGCTCGATGTCCAGATGGAGATCCGTGACAAGTGGTGTCCCTCAGGGGTGTGTACTGGGACTGGTGCTGTTTAATATCTTCATCAATGATATTGACAGTGAGATTAAGTGCACCCTCAGCAAGTTTGCAGATGACACCAAGCTGAGTGGTGCAGTTGCCACAGCAGAAGGACAGGATGTCATCCAGAAGGACCTGGACAAGCTGGAGGAGTGGGCCTGTGAGAACCTCATGAGGTTCAACACGGCCAGGTGCAAGGTCCTGCACCTGGGTTGGGGCAAACTGCGGTTTCAATACAGGTTGGGGGATGTTGTGAATGAGAACAGCCCTGCGGAGAAGGACTTGGGGGTGCTGGTTGATGAGAAGCTGGACATAAGCCAGCAATGCGTGGTCGCAACGCAGAAGGCCATCCATATCCTGGGCTGTGTCAAACGAAGCGTAGCCAGCAGGTTGAAAGGGGTGATTCTGCCCCTCTCTTCTGCTCTTTTAAGACCCCACCTGGAGTATTATGCCCAGTTCTGGAATCCTCAACATAAAAAGGATGTGGAACTGTTGGAACAGGTCTAGAGGAGGGCTACAAAAATGATCAGAGGGCCAGAGCACCTCTGCTATGAGGACAGGCTGAGACAGTTGGGGTTGTTCAGCCTGGAGAAGGCTTTGAGGAGACCTTATAGCGACCTCCCTGCACCTGAAGGGGGCCTACAAGAAAGCTGGGGAGGGACTTCTTACGAAGGCATGTAGTGATAGGATGAAGGGGAATAGCTTTTGTTTGGAGAGGGGAAGATTAGACTAGACATAAGGAGGAAATTCTTCACGAGAGTGGTGAGGCCCTGGCACAAGTCACCCAGGGAAGTTGTGGATGCCCCATCCTTGGAGGTGTTCAAGGCCAGGTTGGATGGGGCCTTGGGCAGACTGATCTAATGGGCGGTGTCCTGGTCCATGGCAGGGGAGTTGGAACGGGATGATCTTTAAAGTCCCTTCCAACCCAAACCATTCTATGATTCTATGATTATTCTGGAGTTGGGAAAACCAAGGCACACAGATATCATGACCATCATTACAAGGATTCACTCAGAATTCGAAGGTAATCAGACCTTCTGAGCTTTAACAAACCTATTAGCCTAAGAGTGATTACTTTGAAGTGGACACACAGAATAAGAAATGCAAATATTCCTTTCTCCCCATTTCAGAGGCTGGCGTTTGAAATTCCAGCTGCCATGCTCTGTTCAAAGTCACACAGTAACTCAGCATTGAGCACCTGAAAGGACCCAGAAGCCCTGGCTTCCAATACGACTGGCAGCTCAGTTTGCGAAATTTTTGACTGCACAGCAGCCTTTTCAGCTTCGATTTTATGGAATGAAGAAGAAAAAATGGCTTTCAGATTTTTGTACAACAGCCTGCTTCTAGTCCCCTTCCCCAGGAAATGGCTTCACATGTGCAAGCTCTTTTCTAAGTTAAGTCCCATGAGTATACAAGAGTGACAGTAAAATCCAGTACACATTCTCACTCTCTGTTGCAGGTAATTTTCAGTGACAAAAATGAGATCACTTTCTAAAGCTTTACAGTAGACAAGAGCAATTCTGCCTGGGGAGAAAAAACATCGTCTAATTTTTAGTTGAGGTTTTTGGTAAACCAAGCCTCTGAGAATTTCCTGTGACAGTATGTGCTGAAATGCAAAATGTTATGGATTTGCTGAACGCAGCAACTAAGCAGACCATTTGAAAGAAGCATCTCACCTTCCTCTCTGCTCATATTTGAGCTCTTAATGTTTACTTGCTGGTGTTGGCAACACCCCCACTTTTGATCTGTGATGCTGAGGGGAAGAGCTTGAAAGTTCCTTTTCGCAGAGGCAATTAATATTTTAATAATAAATAATAGATTACTATTTCTCAAACTCCAGTCTTCATAGAAGCTCCCTTTGAGCTCAGAACCAAGCCCACGAGGACACCAATAGAGAATGATGGGGAAGCCCTCAAGGCAGCCTGATTATCCTGAGCAATACATAGCTTGTCAGGCCATGTGGCCACATTGACACGCTTGCTGTTGCTGGATGAGCAGACTGACACCACCTCAGAGTCATCAATCCCCTTACTGGGCTAGAAGAGTGACTGCTGATCCCCTAAACCCCAAATTTCTGGGCAATGAAGGGGAAAACAGCAGCCTAGCTCTAAGGGATCCCTCACTGCAACAGTAGCACAAATGTCTGTCAAGGCTTCACCTTTGTACTTTCCTGCAAGGAAGAAAGCCCAGTGATCTGCAAGAGAGCTGCTAGTCCTTTTTTATCTCTTCACTCCTCTGCTGATGCTTGCCAGAGAGCTCGGCAAAAAGCCATCCCAGAAATAGTAGCCTGTCTGCTAATGATGGGGTGGAGTTAAATATGTGTTTATGCCTAGCTACCCCATCCTGGTGCAACAGAAGCTCCTGCCAAGCATGACCTGCAGAAGTTGAGTGAACTGTGACCATCTACTTGCCAAATAATAACTAATTTCTGTGGTGAGGCCATGATATGATCTTGAATGGAGACCAAGAGAAGGAGCTGTCTGTAGAACCAAGCCAAACACTGCAGGCACAGCTTCCAGGAGAAGAAGCATCAGAGCTTGTGCTTGGAAGGTTTTCTTTAGTCAGTTCTGAAAAGCACTTCTGATTCTAAGAACCATTCCTATCAATACAATTCTGTTCAACACTGCCAGTTAATCCATACAGGTGTCTCTTTCTTGATAAGTCCCTGCCATTCCCCAGAAATCTGGAAAATGCAACATCAGCAAGTTATCTTGTTCCAGTGGGAAACAACCTGCATCTCTGGTAATCCCTGAAAATGTAAAAATAATTTGACTGATTCCTGGAAATTCAGAGGTAGGATTTTTCTGAGTTATGAATCCAAATGCTATTCCCAAAACACATTTAAATTGTTTGTTTCTTTTGCATTCCGAGCTATAAGTTTTCCTCAATAATGAAAACAACTATGAAATTACCTTAAAATCAAACAGAAAAAGGCAAAAATAAAAACCCCAAAGAATTCTTCCCTCCTGCCCCACAAAGCTAAGCAATCCTCTCTCCAAGACACAGTCACTGGCCTCTGGATGGTGCAGTGTGGAAGAACATGGTGCACTGAGGCATATCTCGCTGTACTTTCATGTCTATCCAGCCATACACCAAAACCCATCCACTGCTGTCAGTACCTCTGTATAGGAGTGACCTGCCAGGACTGAGAGCAGAGCTGTGGGCTTGCTCCTGGGGCTGCTGGGCTCCTCCAGCTCTGCACAGCCAGAGTGACCCAGGCTTTCTGTGCTGCCAGTCACGTATCCCACTGAATTGATTTCCCCATTCTTCAGCCACAAATTAACTGTGTGCGTGAGTGTGTGTACATATTTATATGTATTACATGCATATTTTGTATGTATATACACACTCCCTCTCTGCCAAAAGCTTAATTCACAAGAGACCAATTTTCTCCTAAGAAGAACTGCTACCAGAAATAAATAAACCAATAAATCAAACAATAAATAATAAACTAGCTCTTCTCTGTGCAAGCTTCCTCCATGAAATACATGCCTGTGATTTCCTTTATTTCTTTGCAGCAGAAGGATGTCTAGTCACTTTCTTGTTTCCTTTTCAATAGTCTTCAGCTTTAGTTAATTTCACAGGCCAGGGAACAGAGATGATCCTATTCTTCCACTGAATCTGGCTCAATAGGATTCTTTCCACCCTATTTCCCAGATGTACATTTGATTTTTCTAATGTTCCCTCTGATACAATAATCCTTCAGCTCATGGTGTTTTACATTGCCTTTTTTGAGTCACTCATCCTCCCTGCAGCAGAGCTGAAAGTCAAGGAACTGAGGATCCCTGTTTGGAGCCAGCCGCCTGGTTCTCAACCGCATGGGCTAACAGAGGCTCTGTTGTGCCCTGCACTGATAGAAATGTATCAACCGAGGGAATGAAAGGTAGAGGATAGATTCATATTATACAGTGTTAGTGCTATCAAAATACAGCTGGGCCTAAAGAGCCTATTCAGAACCTCTAGATCGTGCTTAAAAAGTAAATAAGGTGTCATGAGCACAGCTGCCTTGAAAATGCAGCTTAGTGATACACTTAAGACCCTTTTACAAAGTAGGAAGCTGAGGTTGTTTTCTTATTTTCCTTAAGCAAAAAAATAAAAAAGGAGGAGATTAAACTTTAAATACTGAAGCTGCAAGTTTGATTAATAACCAGACAAATTTCAAAACTGAATTTTGGCAAAAGTCAGAAGGATGCAACTTACTTGCCATAGATGATGCAAGTTCTGGCTACTTTAAAAGTTTCTATTAGGTGTGAAAATCACCTAGGCAAACAAGCCCAGCACAGGGGCCTCTGCACCACTCCTACCCAGAAGGGCACTTTGTGGCCCCTACTGCTGTAACTCTAAAACCTCTTCCCCTGAGAATAAAGGTGATGAAATATTTGGACTCTGGCCAGAGAAGGGCCACAGAAGGGGAGAAAGATACTGCCTTCTCTGCTCAGTCCTTATGTTTCAAAGTGCTGCTGCAGAAAGCCAACTCCGAAGGCATAACAGCCCAAAGCATCAGTATTCAATAGTGTTGTTCCCTCAGAATAACAAGATAGATACAACTATAACGCTGCTATTCTCTTGTGAGGAGATGAACTCGGCTATCATAAGTAAGCCAGGGGCAGCACAGAAACTCTCTGCTTCCGTGCAGGTAGAATCTACTCCTGACCTGTGTTTGCCCAATAGACTTTATCATGGCAGAAGACACTCTCCGTCTGCATATACGATATGACTGACGAATGTGTCTTCGCACAGAATTCTACAGAAACTTTATTCTCTGCTAGCTTTGCCATCATTTGTTTCTTAATCACCTGTAATGTTCATGATTTCTCTCAGTAATCACTTAACCCTATTATTAAATCTGAGAAGTTATTTTTATGAAGTTGGGTAGGAAGGATAATTGCTGTGTAGAATGACTACTGCGTATTAAATTCAAAACAGTCACCTAGAACCCACAAAGAACCTAAGCTTTGACTGCAACACATGTTACCAGAAAAAAAAAGACTAAGAACTCACATGGCTGAAAAAGGTCTCATACACTACTGTGGTTGCCAAGCTTCTTCCTCAGTCTGCTCAAATGATCACACTGGAGACATTGTTGTTGACCTTTTGGGAGAATACTTTCAAATAGACACCACAGCAAACATTTTACCTCAGTTTGACATCCCTAGTTCTTGTGAAAAATTTTTGGCCTTAGCGCAACGTGAAGAGAGATACACTCACCCAAACTACCCCAAAACAACGAGTGGGATGGTTTGGAGGGGAGAAAGGAGAGCATTGCTGCTGCTAATGGAGAAGTGACGTACCAATGTGTCTGCAACACCTTACCTTATCCCCTGGCTGCGGTCTCATAAGAGAGACTTGATCATAGCCTCGTCGAACCAAAGCCCACAGTGCATCAAGTTTGCCCTTGAATAAAAATAATTATAATAAATAAATGACATGTTCAAGAAATCTGGGGGAAACAGCATGACATTAAACTACAGGTGAGTTAATCCAGTCTTTCTGCATTAAAATATCTGCACAAACATTGCTCCTGTGCCCTGTCCCTCTGTACACTGCTTTTCAGGACAGCAGAAAAAGAGATCTCAATGGGGTAATGTACCCGATAGGGGTCAAATTCAACTTGCTCAAAACTCACTGAGGATGACTGTATTTTACTATGAGCAGCTCCCCTTAGAGCTATGATTAGATAGGTGTCACTAAAAGGCAGAATAACAAAGTACTGTACTGACGGGAAGGAAGCTGGAGCATGGATAAACAGCCATAAGACTATCTATCTAGGCAGGCTTTAAAATTCACAGCTACCTTCCAGACAATACATCCAAGCACTGTTAAAATTGATCTCTGAGCATGGTGAGAAGGGGGGACCTCATCCCACAAAGCATTGCTCTGGGACATGGCCACACATTTCTGGGATGAGCATGGGATGCTGCTCCCTTAGCCTGCGCTAGCCCTTCAGATTCCTTCTCTGTAAGCTGAGATAACAGCTCTGCCCTGCCTCAAGGGTTGTGTGAGGATACATACATTAAAAGACAGGGAGACACCAGATACTCTAATGACACAGGAGTAATGGGGATAAAAGCGTGGAGAGACTGAACAACTTGCCCAAAATCAAACATTACGTCTTGTGGCAGAATAAGATGGGGACAGAGATGAATCGCAACCCAATGCCTTAGCCACAGTGTAATCAAAGCAAGAATGGTGCAGTTTATCTAATCTTCTTTGTATGCTGCCTTAAGATGGCATAAAATAGCAACCTGCCTCCACCCTTCATAAATGTTGAAATATCTGATGTTACAATCCAGGCTGTGCAAAAGTACCTGTAAAGAAGGTTCAAGCTGAGGGAGGGATGATATCTGCTCATGCTCCACAACACCCTGCACTTTTCCTCAAAAAAACTATGGCAGCACAGAGCCAGGTGAAATGCATGTTCCAAGAAATGGGACATGCAAAGCTGGGCAAAGTTGGGTGTTACTGGCCATTTTTCTAACCAGGCTCTCCCAGCTCCACTATAAGAAAGGCCACACCAAAGAAGCAGGATGTAGTAAGACACATAACATAAAAGACTTGTCAAAACTATGGGACAGACACATTACCTTGATTGGAGTGTACCATTTCCGCTGGGAAGGTGGTTTTCTTACATGGGACTTTTTTGGCTTGGGTTCCCATGGCTCATACTCCTGTTCTGGCAGCTTAATAATAGCATTTTTAGGCTTCTCCAATTTTGCTCCTTCCTCTGTTGACCCCTTGTCTCCCCATCGCACCTGAAATCAGAAGAGCACATTACACGTGGAGACACTCCAGCAGTCCCCACTATCAGAAGGTTTTCACAGACATTAGTCCACATATTGCATTCAGTTATGGAGTCCTCAGCACAGGAAGGCCATGGATCTCTTACACTGAGTTCAGAAGAGGGCCATGAACGCGATCAAAGGGCTGGAGAACCTCCCATGCAAGGAAAGGCTAAGAAAGTTTGGTTTGTTTAGTGGAAAGGAGAGAAGTCATCCAGTACCTAAAGGGGGCCTACAGGAAAGATGGGCAATCTTAGAACCATAGAACCACCAGGCTGGAAAAGACCTTTGAGATCATCAAGCCCAACCGTACCTGTCCACCACTAAATCATATCCCTAAGCACTTCATCTACCCGTCTAATTTTCAATACCTCCAGGGATGGTGACTTGATCACCTCCCTGGGCAGCCCGTTCCACTGCTTGACACCCCTTTCAGAGAAGAAGTTTTTCCTAGTGTCCAATCTGAACCACCACTGGCACAGACTGACGCCATTCCCTCTCATCCTATCACCTATTACTTGAGCAAAGAGATCCAACACTCACCTCTCTACAATGTCCTTTCATGTAGTTGTAGACAGTGATAAGGTCTCCCCTCAGCCTCCTCTTCTCCAGGCTAAACAACCCCAGTTCCCTCAGCCGCTCCTCCTAAGACTTGTTCTCCAGCTCCTTCACCAGCTTCTTTGCTCTTCTCTGGACACGCTCCAGGACCTCAATGTCTTCCTTGTAGTGAGGTGCCCAAAACTGAACACAGGATTCAAGGTGTGGCCCCACCGTGCCAAATACAGAGGCACAGTCACTTCCTTGGTTCTGCTGGCCATGCTGTTTCTGATATAAGCCAAGATGCTATTGGCCTTCTTGGCTTGGGCACACTGTTGGCTCATTTTTAGTTGTCTGTCAACCAACATTCCCAGGTTTTAATCTGTCAGGCAGCTTTCTAGCTACTCTTCCCCAAGCCTGTAGCTTTGCACAGGGTTGTTGTGTCCCAAGTGCAGAACTCAGCACTTAGCCTTGTTAAACCTCACCCCATTTGCCTCGGCCCATCAGTCCAGCCTGTTCAGATCCTCCTGTAGAGCCTTCCTAACCTCAAACAGACCAATGCTTCCTCTCAGCTTAGAGTCACCTGCAAACTTACTAAGGGTACATTCAACCCCTTCATCGAGATCATTGATAAAGACATCGAACAGAATTGGACCCTGCACTGAGCCCTAAGGGACTCCACTTGTGACCAGCCTCCAACTGGATTTAACTCCATTTACCACAACTCTTTGAGTCCTGCCCATCCAGACAGTTATTTTACCCAGCAGAGGGTGCACCAGTCCAGGCCAGCGGCAGCCAGTTTCTCAAGCAGAATACTCTGAGGAATGTGAAAGGCTTTATGGAAGTCCAAGCAAGTTCACTACATACATAGCCTTTTCCTCATCCATTAAGCAGGTCACCTTGTCATAGAAGGCAAAGGACTCTTTGTCAGGGACTGTAGTGATAGGATGAGGGGTAACAGTAAAGCTGAAAGGGGGAAGATTTAGATTAGATATTAGGAAGAAATCTTTTATTATGATGGTGGTGAGGCACTGCCACAGGTTGCCTGGAGAAGTCGTGGCTGCCCCATCCCTGGAGGTGTTCAAGGCCAGGTTGGATGGGGCCTTCAGCAGCCTGACCTAGTGGAGGTGTCCCTGCCCATGGCAGGAGAGTTAGAACTAGATGGTCTTTAAAAGTCCTTTCCAACTCAAACCATACTGATTTCCATTGGATGATCCAGTGCTATCAGATATGACGCCAGATTTACAGAGGCACCAAATATACCACTATAATCAGAAAAACACATTTAAGAGTCAAATATTCTCATTCAAAATCATCCTGAAGCATTTGTAGCCTCCAGTAACCTAAGATGTTGTGGGAATTCACAGCATCCAGGGCAGACTAGCCCATTCACAGGTGAAATCTGAAGCTCTCTGTCCAGTTCTACTAGGACACAGGTGTAATATGCTTCCCATTGCCTCATGCAGAGGAAGCAGTAGCACCACCTGAAGGTAGGCAGTCTTTACAGCTAGTCCTAAGAAGCTCCTGTTGTTTAGTTCAAAAGTGAAAACGGGGTCATTGGACCAGTACTTGAATGGCTAAGGAGCATCTTATGAGTAGTTGTGCAGTTCCTATTAAGAACAGCTCTTCTATATAAAGAAGCGCTTGCACAGTCACAAGAGGGACAGTAACTTTAACTTCACATACTATACACTACTTATTCCATGCTGAAATTCTGATTTTGTTGTCCGAGCGTCAGACAGAAATGTGATCCTGTATTCAAAGGCAACATATGATCTATAGGCTTACTCAGAAGAGGTTCAGGCTGGACATCAGAAAAAAATTTCTCATGGAAAGAGTCATTAGACACTGGAACAGGCTGCCCAGGGAGGCGGTTGAGTCACCATCCCTGGAGGTGTTTAAAAGACGGGTGGATGAGGTGCTGAGGGGCATGGTTTAGTGGTTGGCAGGAATGGTTGGACTCGATGATCCTGGGGGTCTTTTCCAACCTAGTGATTCTATGATTCAGCATCAAGAATAAAAAATTCTTCTCAGGAAAATAGTAAAGGATATTCGGATGTAATTCTTCAACTGCAGACATGCAGGGAAACCATTACTTTTGTTCTGTTAACCCTAGCTTGTCCAAATTTGTGGTTGGCTTATATTAGCACACCTCCTACAGCTACTAATTAGATCTACTGGCAGTTTCTGATGTAACATTCCTAAAAAGTCATCATTAGGCCTTCAGCTGATGCAAGCAAGTAACAAATCCCTGCCTTATATTATCCATGATTAGGAATATTGAATTGATTTCATCAACGTGGTTATTTACAGGAGTTAGCAGCTGATCACAGCACTATCCACTGACTCGCTGGAACGTATATGCCATAGGACAGCACAAGGCAGATTTCTTTCACAGTAGTGCCTAACTTTACACATCAAGACTGGCTTGTGCATGAATCTTAACACAGCGGGGGGGGGGGGGGAGAAAAAAAATCACTGCTTTAAATTCCCCAAACCAACAGCTTCCAGCCAGCCCAGCACAGTGTAGAAGGCACCTTCATATATTCAAGAAGAGTTTAACTCTGCCTGAGACAAGACAAGTGGACCAAAATGCACCAATCAGGTGCAATCAGGTGGAAAAGCCCTAATTAAATCCCAGTTTCCGGTCCATCAATGTGGTGTTTTAAAAATCACATAGAAACACATTGCTGCAATTTATAATTAAATGTGCTGATTTTTACAATACTAAAGAAGGAGCCAAATACCTCCATCCTCTTAATCCCACCAACACCTCGACCTCCATAATAAGATGCATCCACGGTTGGCCACTTTTTCTTTGGCAATCCATCTTCATCATCCGATTCCTATGGGAAAGACATGGAGATATTGCTGCTGTTCTCACATAAATGGCACAAACTATGGAAAAATTAATATGCTATGGTCCAATTCTTGGATATTTGGCTTCGTGTAATATTTATTTGCTGACAAAAAACAAAAGTCCCTTGTATCTGCAGCTGCAGTTTCAACCAGGGAAGCCAAAGAAGATTTCCTATTCCTCTCTTCAGACAGCTTTTATTTAGTCAAATATGCATTGAGCTCCAAAATCACAACTGACTTGTAAGGGAAGACAAAGTGGAGATGAATCGTACATTATACTGGCTTACTAGTATGGTATGCAGAAAATGCAGCAATCAGTTAATCCAAAGAAATCATTTATTAATGTCACTTAACAGGGAAAAAAGCTACCACTGTGAGTTTTCTAACATGTGCATTGACCCTTTTCTTGTGGCAGCTGTAACCAGTTATTCTACTCTGCTTCATTCTCTGTAGAGTCTGGCTCAAGCTGTACAATTTGGAAACAGGATCAGACTCGAGCATCTCCAAACTGCCAGGAAGCTCACATTCAGAGTTTTGACCTGCAATTATAAAGACTGAACATTATTTTTCTGGAACATGGGAGAGCCTGAATCAGGATTTTACTTTGAGTTCATTGTTCTGTTCTTGCTTAACTAAAAGTGGGCAAATGTTTCTAGTTCAACAACCCTGGGAACACATCTCCAGCTCAATCATCTTGAGCCAATAGAAGTCACTGGGATTTCTCAGACTCCCTGTCATTACACTGAGTTGAGGCAGCTGAAAGTCACATCATGACACTCTCCAAGTACACATGGAATTAAGGAAAGAGCCCGACAAGCCTCCTACGATACCACCTTCGCTCCTTTCACTCTTTAATAAAGACAAACTACACATCATGCTGATATGCAGATGTGTCTGCTGCTCTTGGACTGGCCATGCACAGTGCTCTCTGCTAATCTTCACCAGTACAAGTA
Organism: Phaenicophaeus curvirostris; assembly: GCF_032191515.1. Taxonomy (NCBI): domain Eukaryota; kingdom Metazoa; phylum Chordata; class Aves; order Cuculiformes; family Cuculidae; genus Phaenicophaeus; species Phaenicophaeus curvirostris. Next base: position 18,052,080 of record NC_091400.1, on the reverse strand, counting down.
CGTTTCTAGAAATGCTGCCAGGATTTAGTTTTTACTAAAACAACAAAAATAATCAAGTGAAATCCAAATACTAGAGGACACATATTACTGTCAGATTACGAGGTGACATTTTCTCAAAATTGCCCTACATGTTTCTATTAGAAAGTAAAAGTAAAAGGACCAAATGCCAACAATACCTTCTAAAAAACGGGCCTTAATGTTTATTTAACTCTTAGATTATGTCTTGGAGAAAGGTATTTCCATCAGTTATTCAGGGACATCATTCAGCTACTGGTTTGGGATTTCTTTTTTGTTTTGGTTTCCTTTCTTTGTTTGGGGTATTTTTGCTGTTGTGTTTTTTTTTTTTATCCTAAGTCAGAGAAATAAATATAGAAAGAAGATACTGTGGTTTGGTGTTGAATTTTGTTGTTTTGATTTGGGTTTTTTTTTGTTTTTGTTTAAGAGTATAACAAACGCACAAACAAATTTTATCCCATTTCACGCCACATATGAAACAATACCCAATGAACTACATCAGCAGTTTTAATTCATTTATACTTTACTTCATTGTGAACTTGAGTACTATATCGTATACCCTGCCTCTTTGTGCCATGCAAGATTTCAAGTCTTCATGTCTAACAACCCTTTATGCTGGCAAGCCTGACAGTAGCAGGACACAGTTAATCATAATGGCTGCTGTTTTTCCAGCTGATAGAAGATTCATACCAAATATCATCTACACTGAACACACAAGAAAGCAACATCAACAGCTACCACGTACATTTTGAAAACTAATGGAAATCTAATGCTTGTAGTTTAGAACAAGTGTTCGGCAACTATATTCAGTTTAACAGCAGTAATACCAGACTGTATCAGTTACTCCTGGAGACTTATGCAAGGTCACAGTCTCCTTGACCACATTTAAAATCTCTGCTGATCAGAGCAATCACAAAGCATCTGGGAACTCTGTTACAGGGATGAAATTGCCTTAAAACTCAGTGCGGCTACAATTGCATGCATTGTGACAATACTAATCACTAAAATCAATGTGATTTTTCATGCATTTTTGAAAGTTAAGTTGTCCCAGAGCTGCCACCCAGAACAAGCAGCAGGATCACATACACAGTAATGGTGGCCTCTGGCAACCTCAAAACAGCAGCTGTGGTTGCCCCCTAATATTCATGCCAAGTTACAACAAATTAGCAGCAAATTGTAAGCTTCTCTTGTGGGTTTGGCAAGTATTTTTCCACCATTTAATTGTCTATCCCTAGCACAGAAACCAAAAGGCAGGCATGAGTATTCTCTGGAGGTACTTTTATTTATTACTATTATTTTCATGAAATTAGTACAGTGAAACTAAGCTGAGCTTGCGGCCAGCATGTTACTGTCCCCAAAAGAGCAAAATACTACTGTGTCTCAAACAGCTCCCAGTCTAAATGGAGAAAGTTCCAAAGGACACTCTGCAGCAGAACCACAGCCAGGGCAGACTCTTGTCTCCCTTTCCTGCAGCAAAGCCACAGAAACGTGGTCTTTGCTGTCCTTTCTTCCAGCTACCAGACTTTGTTCCTAACTGCCAATCTGGGCTAAACTCCTGCTGAGAACAAGGGCAGTTTTACTGGAGGAGGAACACACTTCAGCACAGCTTGAGAAGCAAAGATTTGCTTACACACCTGTTTGGTGTGCAGCAGAACGAACAAAATACTGTAGGAACTGCTGGTCTGTGGACTTCTGAGTTATGCAACTATTTCTATGTGGATAGAAATAATCTGGCTGTGTGTATATAAAGAGGCCAGAAGGCAGAAATAACTGTCCTGACCCAAAAGACTTCCTCTCATAGCCTTAAGGTGTCATTAAGACACCTACAGGGCTGATGTTCCTGGGCAGCATCATATACTACAGAGGCTGCAGACAGTACAATAGCACAAAAATAACATACTTACAGGCTCTGGAGGTGGTGGTGGTGGTGGCTCCTTGATCACCTGGAATATATAAAATATATAAAGAAAAATCTGAGTTAATCCATCTCAGTGCTACACCTCTCTATCCTCTGAGTTCCATTATACATCTCTGCAGCAGGTATCAAGTCTTGTCCTAGGTAAGTCTCAATCCCTACACAAACTTGGGCCCTGTCCACACTCTGCTTTCATGGAGACAAGACAAAACCAAGTCAAAAGAATAAAACCCTTTACTTACCACTGTGCAGCAGAGGGGCCAGAACCACCAAAGGAGAGCCAGAGCCAGCAGCAGAAAGAGAATCAGGAGAGCAATGAAAAGGATGGTCCCAGTCAGCTGCAAAAGAATGATAATTACCTCTGAGTTATCTGCACATGCCACAAACAAGTTACAAGCCCTGAAGTTACACAATTAGATTGGGCAAAATGAACCCGGTTTCCCTCACTACAAGGTCTCAGGTAGATTGCACAGTCAATCATCGTTTTCATTAGGGTCATATCATTATGATAAATCTGTATTTGAAGTCATGATTCATGGAAGTACCTCCTGTTTGTGGTGTGCAAATGTATAATTTAAGTATAAGTTTATGGCATGCTTATAGATCACTAGTTTCAAAGGCACTAAACTTGTATGCAAACCATTCCCAAATCTGTGCTCACCTGTCCCTTAACACTGCCAAAAGAGGTATTTTAAAATACATGACCACAGACTCTCAGGTGCGCAGAGTAAACTTTCATCACTAGAGATAGAATATGCAAATGGTAGTATACAAAGGAAGGGAATATTGGAGCTAAGAGCTTATGGGTAACCGCATACCAACATCACAGAACGTAGCACAACTTACTCAGCCTCATCAGCTCTCAAACCTGCCTCAACTCAAACTGCACACACAAATTAGTCCTTAATACCACTGGTTCTTGATATATCATCTTCCTGGGGCTCATTTGACTTTTTTTAATGACATTCTGTAATTATGATCTTAACAATTCATAATTCTTCTTTTCCATCTATTTCTCTGCAGAGAACAGTGGGACTTCAGGGCCAGGTAGCTAAGGGTCTACGCTCAAAACAGAAGTTACATTTTCTTCAAAAGGACTAGAATAAAAAAAAAAAATCAAGTTTTAACACCTGGAATTAGCTTTTCACATCATACTTCTTTCACAAAAGAAAATTACAGTTCTGATATTCCTGGGTAAATCCTGGCAGACTCCTTGCACTCAGATAATTTCATGTCAATGTGTTCAGAAGGGATATTAACTCTGCATATTGTCCTGATGACTACAGGAAAGCAGGTCTTCATACCCTGCATGGTGCCTGCAGAACATACAGACCACATAGCTTTTGGGAAACTAAAAACATCTGTAACAGATCAGTAGTGGCATGCTGGAACACACCATTTCCTTGGACTGCACTGGGCTCTGTGATGAGGTTAAGATTAGCACTGGTGTTCTATATTATTTCTTATTTCTTCTATACTGGGAAAAGAAACTTAACCAACTGCATATTTTCTGAGTTTGAGAAAAATTCACCGGCAACAGGACTACCAGAGAACAGGCAAAACCAGGCAGCAAACTGCAGGATAGCCTGAGGCTAGGAAGATGTGAAAAGAGCTGCAAGAAAGATCTGTGAATCAGGCAGAGGGACCAGGAGTTGCCCAGAGAGAAAGCTGTTAAAAGATTTTCAAAGAAGGGCAGGTAGGAGGATAAATGGAAAGAAAGCAAGTTCCAAATTATAGAGGATGAAGTCCATGAGATTCACCTTAATAAATCTGAATCTACTTGCTGAATTCTCATGACACCAGAAACTTATGCTTAGCCCCTTGTGACAACAGGAGTTCCCTTCACTGTTCTAAGTGGGTTTGTTTTCCCTTTTGGACAATGAAAAGGCTGAGGGTTGAAAAGAAAGTGCCAGCTGATAAAAGCTTTGCAAAGTCTAGGTGAGATCCCAAATGGCTGACTTGGGTGGTAACTAGTTCTTTCTCAGAACAAATCCTAGAGCTGTCAGGACTGATATGTTCAGGATGGGATTAACAAAAACACAGCTTTTACTCCATGCTTTTAGCCAGATAGCCCAGTATCCTATATCACTACGTCACAGCATCACCATCCCTCCACTAGTCTGTGGCCTCTTGTTACAGATGCAGCAAACTGACCTGTTTTGGATACACAATTTAACTCATTCATTTGTGACATGTGTCAGATCCCCTGCTCAAAGAAGTCCTGTTAGAAAGTGCACTACCCAGGTGCCATTCAGTGCTGCAGCCCCACTCTCTGGCCCTTCTATGGCCCCATATAGCAGTAACGCATCTGGAAAGCAGACACTTGAAAGGCATGAATTCACAGTTAAGTCAGTTTGCTGAGAAAACAATGACTAAAAATCAAGCATAATTTTAAGAGATACTGCTGTAAAACCAAATCCAGTGCAGTGCATGAGCCACAGATGCACATGCTACTGCTACTGTTACTCCAAACACATTACTTCCTCCTTGTTTGGTAGCCTTTGTTCCTAGCATGGAAAAAACCCCACCTAAGTGCTCAGATAAATAGTTGAGACACACCAGCAGCAGCTCAGGAGCTGCTGGGAGCAAGATGCTAAAAAGTCCTCTGTTAATGGTTAAATATACAAAACATCATAGTGAAGCTGGACTTGGAAAAGGAAATAACAGGCTTCATGCAGCTGAACATAAATAAGCACAGGGAGCACACAGAGGCTTTAGCAGTAAAGTGAAGATACTTACTGTACAGAAAGGACAGAAGGGCCAGTTGGGGAGGAGAGCTGAGCAGGTCAGCTCACTGCCACCCACAGAAGAGGGAACAAGAGAGGAAAGGAAATGGAGGGAGTCTCTAGAAAGAGAAGAGTGAAATGCATGAAATCAGGACAAAGTTGAAAACTGATCTGCCAACCTCCCTACTTATAGGATGTAACTGGAGTGAGACAGCCTTTTTTTGTACCAGCTAAGAATCAGGCTCCCTGTCTCCCTCATGTTCAATCTGCAAGAGGCTGGTCAAAAATAGCTAGATTGACAGGACTGAAGATTGGATTCCTAAGGCTACTGAGAGGAAAGCTTCCTTAGTCCATGCTCTGGCCTGCAGGAACCCCAGCTAGGGCTAAGACTTCAGTTTTCATCAAAAATGAATTACATCTGGGTAACTTAAACGTACTAGTTAACACTTGCGTTTCACTGCAGACTTGAAAGGTTTTATTGTATCTGAGGTAGGAGAGGGGAATAACATGTGAAAATATCAGTTTTCAGTGTAGAAAATTTGGAGGAAAGTCTTGGAAACATAAAAATAATCAGGAGGAGCAGCAAACATATTTCTGCTAAGTTCTCAGTCCCTGCAATCCAGACAGTTCCAGCAATCTGGTGTGAGATTTCTCAGGTTCGTTGCTGAAAACACCAGAAAACAAGATCTGCAAGTTCCAGTCACTACCTCTCTGTCTTCCTTCTTCCCCTTCTGCTCTGCAGCTGTCAAAAAAGGCCAATAGTGATTACAAATCAGTATGACAGCATTTGGCATAGGCTATAAAAGTCCTTTTGACACTAATAACAATAAAGCTCAACTTTGATACAAAGTGTTTGCTATAAGGTACTTCAGTAAACCTTGTTTCTTCCACAAGCACAGGGCCAAATCTTTAGCTACTGTACTTGCTTGCTCCAGCTATAGGCATTGCCTGTTTTTACTCCAAGGCAAGAAAGAAGACTGGCTTATCTAGAGTAGTCTGCTTCTTCATTTTGATTATTCTAAAACCAGCTTTTGCTAAAGGATCACTTCTAGCTGTTGGTCCATGACACTTCACCTGAGGAGAAGCAACCTTTTTGACTAGGAGATGCTCATATCACAGCCAGTGCTGTCCTGCAGCAGCATATTCTCCCTTGGCTAGGCTGAGCAGCAGCATTTTATCAAGAAGCTTATCCCAGGATCTGAAGCTGCTATTTCTTTTTGGTCTTCCCCTGTGACACCAAGAGAAAAGCAACCGGGCTCCTGTCACTAAAACTGTAAAAGCAACTTAGCAAATCCTGACCTAGTAAAGGAAAATAGCAGGGGTCTAAGAACAAATGCTGTAAGCTGTAACCAAAAAAATTACCACGAAAGATTAGAGGACCTTCCACGCTGTGGACCTTCTAGATCCAAGTCCTGGCAGCTGCATCTTTCACCCAGATCCCATAAGGATCTCCAAAGCTCAACAGGGCATTGCTTCCTGATGCTCCTTCCCTCATTTTCCCAGGTTCCCTTTTAGTCAAATTCTAGCTTTGAGGATTTCTTTCCTGGGAGAGGAATGGGCAGGGTGCCTTTTTTTTACTCATCAAAGAATGGTTGGGATCTGGTCAATAACTGCGATGCAGAAGCTGTAGAGAGCTCATGTTTACTCAAGGAGGCTTGGCCTGAAGAGCCACTATCTCTTTCCAAGTTCTCATGGTTTCTCTGTCAAGCCCCATTGCAATTACTTACACACTGTGTGCTGGTGATGCTGACAGAGCTGGAGATGAATGTTAGCCCGTTGTTCATGCTGACTTGTAGGAAAACCACCCTAAAGCACAAAACAGATACACTTATTTGTAGTGTCATCTTTATACCCATTGTTCCCTTTATTCTTGCTGTGTCTAGCCATTGGGTCATGAACACACATGGGTAACGTGTCCCGCTGAGTCAAGGCATTCTCAGGGCTTCAGGTGCTTACCTGCATTTGTCTCTCTGCTTGCCCAGGAGCTACCGTTCTTAAGTTAGCTTAATTGAGTTGGGTCGTATGCTCTTTATTAAACCCCCACCATCCCACCTTGAGCAAAGGGCACTAGGACAGTGAGTCATAACAGTCTCAGACATTTGCAATATTACCCTTCATAGCACAAAAAAAAAAAAAAAAGGCTTTTTTTCAAAACCTCTTCTGTTGCTTAAAGAGACAGAATGTATTTTCTTTTATATCCAAGTAAATCCAGAATACCTGCACTGAGGCCAAAGGGCAAAATGCTCAAGTAACAGTGAAAATAAAGAACAATTTGGTCTTTATTCCCAGCCATTCTCCAATACCGGAGAAAGGGTGCAAGGGGAACAAAACCCCAACACTAACCAACAAGCAAAAAGCCCCACAAAAAAAGAACTTTCCCTCACCCACAAATAGGAAAGCATTCCTCCTCCCTGCCCAGTACAGCATGCAGTCCCTGCCCACCCACAAGATCACCAAGGGGCAAGGTAGGACCTTCTGCCATGTATCCCAGGAGTGTGCAGGATTACAACAACTGAAAAATACCAACACTAGCCAGAGCAGTCTGCAAAACACAGGAAGCAACATCTACAACAGCAACAAGGAATTCAAAATCCAGCATCTCAATTCATTCAAAATGAGAAGCTTGCCTGGAATTCAATTACCTTTTGGTCTGAAAAAAAACCCAGGATATAGGAACAGAGGAGGAATCACTATTCTGTGATTCTATGATATGGGACCATGGTCCAACAAGGCCTTTGGTTAAGCTGTGCTAAAGACCCAACATTGAACAGAGCTACACTGGCTAATACTAGGTAAATGATTTGGCACAAAGGGGATGGAGGTAATCCTACCAAACACATACAAATTTATTAACCTAGCATTTTGGACAAAACCCTGAACTCTTGGCTCAGTAATGACATCCTTATCCAGAAGTCCCTTCTTTTGATGCATGCTGGAAAGCAATACTTACTGTCCAGCATCTTCTATCACTGGGGCAGGACAAAGTAAGTAAGTATCATGAACGAAGGTTGGCTTTTCACCTGGAAAAAAAAAAACAACCAACAAACCATTGGGGATATAAAAAAGAAATTGTCCCAAACAGGCCACCCCCTGGAGAAGCACCGACACCGATGAGAGCCACAGACAAATTCAGTATATAGGCAAGTACCAGTATTCCCCAATAGTACTGATTACAAAGCCAAGTACAAGGATGACCTTTCTTGTTTATGCCAATATAATGTTATCAGGCCAGAGATAGCAGAGCTGAGAAATGGAAGTACATCTCTGCTCCTGATAGCAGTGATCAGCCATTTAGAAGCCAGCTTTGACCAATACCCATGTTGCCTGTCTGCATGCAAACTCTACTCATATGAAAGCCTCTTACACCACAACTTAGTCGTGGATCAAAAGTACATGGTTCAATTTTTGCCTACTTGCTTCCAAGCACATACACACACACAGGGGAAGCCAAGGCTGCACTATCTGAGCCCAGGAACAGGGAATAACAGAAATGGGGCAGAGCTGAAGTGGACAGACAGCAGAGAAAAAAACCCCATGGTTGGTCACATACAGGAGACAGGCAGAGAGGAGCCACGACTGATATTACTGTGAGGTCTTGTCATGCACTAGCTGCTTTTCCTGTCCCTAACCTCCTCTTTGTGGCATCACCATCCAGAAGCAGCTCATGTTTACAGAAGTTTGGTGCAGGCAGAGACAAAAGCAAGGCCACAGGTGTTTTCCTGCCTTCCTGCACTTTGCTACTCCAGGAGTCAGCAATGCTAATCCTGTTGCTTTCAAAAGCCACATCCAGAAAGCCAAGTCCCACGAACACCAAGAGGAGGCCCAGCAGCAATTCTGTCATGCCACTCCACTAAAAGTGCACAACAGCAGGTAAGTCACTGCTGTGACCACATCTGAAAGGCACAACAAACCAGCCAAGGTGCTTGTCCAGAGAAAGCCAGGATCACGAAGTCCAACTCAAGTGAATTAGAGGCTAGTAAAATCTACCACCTTATTTAAACCTTAGAGGCTTGATTACTCTTTCTACCTACGAAAAAAATTAACTCAAGCAACAATAGATATAAGAGCTGTTCCTTCATGCTTCACCAACACCAAGCACACCTGAAGACAAAGCTTATTTCCCTGCTTTGGCAGAGATGAGACTATGGAAATTATAGTGATATGTCCTAGGGTGAGCCTGAGGGGAAAGAAGCCAGTATAGATAAGTGTCTCATCCCACCTTCTGTTGCAGACCTAACCCAAGGAGACCACAGCATGAAGGAGATGTGGAATTAGGTTCATTTCCCCCTGTGTGCTTCCAGGCCTGCGCCGGCACTCACTGTGCGAAGTCCAGTCAATGTGCCAGTGCATTAGGGACAAGGCAAAAAAACAACCAAAGTCTGTCTACCTAGTAGACCACAAGAAACAAATCCCTGGCAAACAGCATCTGCAAGCAGAATGAAAGCAAGACCACCAGTTTATTTAATGCAGCCTCCACATAGGCAACTGGGAGGGGAAATGAAGGAGCAATTCATGTGCTCCCTCTTGTAAGTGAATTCAGTGCTAGAGGAGGCACCAGTCTGACCACAACAGGATATGAAAGCCTCTACTGAGCTCAGCCAACAAGAGTTGCATATACAGAAAATGAGCAAAGCTCCCCTCTCCGCACTGTGCTTTGCTCTGCCAGGCATAAACTGTTTCTTAGGAATGAGAAGACTGCTGAGAAACTGGACACTCAATCTTTTTTGGCCATTCAGTCCTTTGCCTGGCTGCTGAGACAGCAAACAAAATACTCTGTTTAGCACGGCAATGACATGGGTTTCTGTGTTGCATGACTTCCATGATGAGACCAGTAACGGGTATCACATATGAAAGGAGCAGGCCTGGGAGGGCTCTGCTTTACAGCATCTCCCGAACTGCTGAATAAATACTCTGAAGGCACCATCTTGGGATCAAGATTGCATTACTTCTTTTTACTGGTGATGAACAAGAGAATAGGCAGCAATTTTACTTCCCCTCTTAAAGCCTGACATACTGGCTATATACATCTCCTACATACATCATTACAACACTACTGAAATCCATTGGACAGCAGCATGCCCCATGTAAGCCCTCACATTACAATGCCCACAGATCACAGCATTGAATAAGCATGAATTTCAAGCTTCTGTTAGGTGTAGACCCCTACCAATCTCACTCCACATCGACCACAAGGACTCCACATCATGGACAACAGATGGACTGTGTCACTTGTCACCCTTAGGGTGTCACAGCCACAGAGGGCACTGGAATTCATCAGCCTGCAAACTTACTGATAGTAAGGCTGTCGTTCAGCTTGAAGCTGCAGAGGACTTGGTCGATATTTCTTGCATGATAGAAGCCGTTGCCTCTTACCACAACTTGAAAGGATTCTGTAAGTGAAAACAAGAACGTTATGAAAAGTAATTCAAATACAGCATTTCCTTCCAGAGTGATCTGAAGTACAACATGACAACAGCCATTCTCTGCCCTATACCCAAACAAAAACATTCTCACTGACATTATCAATCTTCAGCAGCAATGTCCAAAAATGTCATAATGGCACTGTTGCTTTACAGAGCAGCACTCATCTCAAGGTTGCTCCCGCAAGCATCCCATTGACCCCAATGTCTTAATTAAAGGTGCCATAGTAATATCTGGTGAATGAACTCAGGGACGAAGTGAGAAGGCTGAGGACCATTAATTACTGGAACAATGCCTTATTCTCCCCGTCTCAGACCCAACAGGCAGGCATGCCTCCTGCAGCAGAGGACTCCTGATCCTCTCTGATCCTCTCTCCATTCAGGCGAACAGAGAAATTTAGGAGATGCAGAGGAATGGCAGCAGGTTCATGCCCAGCAGAGCAGGCATGTTTCCCATGTCAACCTCAGCCTCTCAGGTTCCCTTGCACAATAGACATGAAGCTCTGCAAGTGGAATCCAACCTTAATGTGGATGATGGGTCTCACAGTCTAGAAACATTCCCTAACCATCCATCAAAACGGCTTCTGTAAAGAAGAAATGACAGGTTGTTGTCACAGGGGACCCCCTTCTGAAGGGAAGAGAAGGCCAAATATGCAGACTGGACCCATTACAGAGGCTGCTGACTACTTGGGGCCTCACTTAGAGATGCTGAAAGAAAACTTTCAGCTCTGGTTAGGCCCATGGACTATTATCCACTATTGATTTTCCCAGTAGGCAGTACTGAAACCCCAAGAAGAAACCTGAGGGCAATTAAAAGGGACTTCAGGGACTTGAGGCGAATGGTGCAGGGATCAGGTGCAGGGAACAGGTAGTGTTCTCCTCTGGCATTCCTGTTAAAGGGAATGATGAGGGAAGGAATAGGAAGAGCCAGAAAAATAAATACTCACTCTGAACCTGGTGTAAGAAGTAAAATTTTGGGGGTTTTGACCATGGCCTACACAACACAAGGGGGAGGAGGACAAAACCAGGCTTGATAGAAAAAATTCCTGGGAATAGCACTCCAGTGTCTGATGGATGGTGTGCTAGAGAGGCCCTTTTGTCTGCCACCTTGGAGGAAGTTGGGGATAGTACTCCAAGCGGCAACAAATACGCAAAGGTTATCGATGGGTTCAAAACTACAGTGAGTAGTTGCTTAAGAATTAAGACTACTCCCCTCAGGAGCGTAGCAGTATCAACAGTCCAACTGAAGTGCACCTACACCAATGCACACAGAATGAGCAAGAAATAGGAGGAACTAAAAGTCATTGTCCAGCAAGAAAACTATGATAGAATTGCCTTATGAGAGACAGCTGAGGAAACTGGGGTTGTTTAGCCTGGAGAAAAGGAGGCTGAGGGGAGACCTTATCACTGTCTACGACTACCTGAGGTCTCACTACATTGAGGTCTAAAGCAACTTCAGATGAGTCAGACAAGGACAAGTTATGATTAAGTACTGGATAGCCACACTCTAGTTTTTCTCATGGTAACTTTCCCTTAGAGCAGTACTTTGAACTGACACAGGCTGCAAGGAACACAGGAATTGGAGAAGATATTTTGGGAAAGGAAAAAGAAAATATTTACTGGAGTGTATACTAAAGCGAAACACATGCTTTGGCACTCTGCTAAGAAAGAAAATTTGAGATCTCACTGAACACAAGGACCAAATGTACAAAGTTGGCATCAGAATTTGACCTCTCTTTTTTAAAGGAAGGGTTATATATACGTCCTGGTTCCACACCAGGGGGTGGAGGGCACTCCTTTAAATGAAAATGGACTGTAGAGTAGATTCAGCTGTTTTACTCCAGTAAGAATCTGGACTTCATCTAACTGATTCATGCCTTGAGCCACTCCAGATCCAACCCAGCTGATATGCTGAGAGTTATTCTCAATGAGCATCCATTTTTGCCAGCAGAGATGAGTCATGGCAAGCCCCAAGGGCAACTGCCCACTCACCAGAACTACCTGCCCGGAACTGTGCATTACATCCAACTTGCTTGTAGCCAGCACACTTCACAGTGACCTGATCACCCAGCTAAGATGATAATTTCTTTTTTTCTCTCAATTTTATTATTATAAAAGCAGCTTGCTGGAATAAAATTGCACTTCAATGTTAATTTCTCCCCTCTCTCCTTAACTGATGGTCTTAAAAGGCAGCAACCAAAACCACTTAACTGACAGCTATTTCAGTGCCTTTAAAAAGATACAGCAAGCAAAAGACATTCAACACAAAACATTGAAGGTAAAAGCTACATCTAGAAATTTACTCTTGTCAAGATAGTTTCTCTCTCCGCCCCTTCTTTTCACCATCACCGCCACTCTGCACAGTAGTGGGTGGTACCTGTCCACCACCACAATCTGACAATATAATCTCAATACCAGCCTTGCATGGAAACGTAAACAGCTGGTATCAGATTTGGTTGATGCTGTTAAGAAGCCAACCCCTTTGGATGCTCCAGAGCATTAACGTGCTCTGGAAGATGATCTGTTGAAATGGCTAATTCCATTTAATTTTGCGTCCTGACTCTGGCTGCGTCCTTTTCTTCCTTAGTTACTGTCAGATCATAGATTGTAGCTTTTGACAAGACAGTGAAGGGAAAAAGGTCAGCACTGAAATAACCGGGCAGCGCTGGCAGCGAGATGGTAGGTTGAAGCTGGTGTGCACTGGCTGCGCTGTCGGCTTCGCTTCTGTGACTCTGATGAGAAGCTGACGGCTTGCATCCACACCTGGTAGTTGATGTGGCCAGTAGGATGCCACATCCAACAAAACCTTTCAATCACATCTGTGTAGCATAAGCATAATCAAAGCAATGATGCTGTCAAACAGGATATGAGGCACCTCTGACTCTGCACTGATAGCCTGTTAACAGGCTGCACGTCTTGGTCACTTTAAATCAGAGGGAACAGGGAAGACCCAAGTACATTACTCCACATTGGGGACAATGAATTTGCAGGGTCAAAAAGCATTAAGCATCAGATAGCTGTCATAACATGATGAGATCAATTTGTAAATGGACTTGCCCGATAGCTTTGTCACAGAAAGCCAGTCCCAACTGGAATTGTCACCACATAGAAATAGTTTCATCAGCATTTTACTAAACCTATGGCAAGTAAAAGATCAAGCCGAGATCATCAGTAATCACCAGCACAGTTCTAATTATGAGTTGCAAGAACAGTTACAAGGATTGCATCAGTTTGCTCTAAGCCCTGATTGAGACTGACTTCCACTGAGCAACACAAACGCCTCGTGATCTCACACCAGATTCTAAAAAGCAATAATACTGCTAAAAGCCAAAGTGATGATTACCTCCTCACTCAAGTAAATTTCATACAAAAAGCACAGAGGACACAACCACACTTCAAGGCTGTAAACAAGCAAGCTGCTTGCTGGAGAATGTGATAACATATTGCATTCTTTCATAAGGTTTATTATTTTTCAGTCAAAATTTAAATGCCAATTTCAATTACACATTTTTGTAAAAAAACAAACAGAATTCCTAACTCAGAAAAAAGAAGGAGGAATATTGCATTTCTAGAAAATGTTATGTTCTAATATTCAGCCAGTTCTAAATGCAGGTGTATACATATTTTCATTTAGGAGTCCATGTCTATATAGTTTACCCATACTTTAACAGTAAACTATATTAGTAATTACCTAAATTTATAAAAGCATTAAAATTCTTAGAGGACTTCATATGCTTCAGTATTTTTTGCATTAAGGTCCAACTAAAGTACATTAAAAAAAAAAAATTCACATTACACAGAGTAGAACTATATCTGACTGTCCAGTGAACTGGATTCAAGATCTGGATTCACAATACCACGAAAAAAATTGTCCAATCCCAGGAGATTCCTTCCAGGATACAATGGTACACGCAGTTATAGAGATGAAACTCTGGCTATGTTGAAGTAAGAGTGATAATAAAGCATAATAAAGCCCAGAACAAGTCTAAATATTTGTAGTTTCTTGCTGTAAAACCTCTTGCAGGAATTCATTTCAGCTAAGGCTTGCAAGACTAGACTCATAATAAAAGCTAGCACCAAGAATTAGGCCCGTAACAGAGATCACATAACATGACAGTATACACCATTCGGAGCTGCAGTTTTAGCTTCCTCCTATTTTTGAGCTCCCTTCTGCTGTAAGTAAACCTTCAAGCACACAGGAACCAAGTCTTCATGCCCTGATGATTCAGCACCACAGTTCAGCATGTGCCAACCTTTGCTGGATGGCTTTGTCAACAGGGTCACAGCAAACCTCAGAAATTAAGTGATACAAGTGCCAGTATTCCGCTGAAACAGCAGCAATACACAGAAATTGGTTTTGTCCGATTTATATTTGATTTATATTTGAAAGACACAAGCACAATGAAAAACTTCGATAGGTGCATGCAATACAATTTTTTTGTTTAAGAAAGGCAAACTATTTTTAAGTGCACCTGTGTGGTTTTAAATCACATTTGTAATAAACTAGTTACCTAGCAAGCTTGGCAAAAAGAGAAGTGGTTTGAACTCATGAATAAGAAAACAAATGGATTTATTTTGAAAAAGGAATTTTATCTTTTTTTTTCCCCTGAAATATATCCAGTTTTGAAAAGCAAGTCTCTGCCTGAAAATTTGTATTCCAAAAAAACCCCAACAGTTTCAAATTTAACCTCACAATATTCTTAACACTGTTCCACACAGTCACAAGAATACTACCAAAATCCCTCCTATTGGAACACTCATCTTTCGATGCAGATAAATGCGATTTTTGTTCAACAGGAAGGTTGCAACAAGCTGCTGCACCTAACAAAATTGCCCGGTATACAAAAAAGCAAGATAATTTCACAGAATCACAGAATAACCAGGTTGGAAGAGACCCACCGGATCACCGAGTCCAACCGTTCCTACCAAACACTAAACCATATCCCTCAGCACCTCGTCCACCCGTGCCTTAAACACCTCCAGGGAAGGTTTTTTTTTATCCCTATAGAATTTATCCCTATAGAATAAAAAAAAAAAACCCTATCAAATGTCAAAGATTTAAAATTGTTTTTGATCAACACAAGGAGGAAAATTTTAAGAGCAAAATAATTCTTTTTCTCATTTTTCCACAGACAAGATATTCTTATAAATGTCTAGTCCACAATTATATTT
The DNA here is from genome assembly GCF_032191515.1 of Phaenicophaeus curvirostris. Taxonomy (NCBI): domain Eukaryota; kingdom Metazoa; phylum Chordata; class Aves; order Cuculiformes; family Cuculidae; genus Phaenicophaeus; species Phaenicophaeus curvirostris. The sequence goes on along the minus strand of NC_091400.1, from coordinate 18,036,832 downwards.
AAGAATAGTTCAAAAGATAAAAACCTATTTTATTTAAAATTGAAATTCTCAGGGCAAGACCATATTGTGATTGACGTGGAAATGAAGAGTGAAAGATATCTCTTCTCTGTGATATTTATTAGGTTCTTCCTAAGTTTCTTATTGTTATCTGTTTCCAAGGTCAGCTTTTATGCATCATTGCTATTTTATTTTTATGTGCTCATTTTTACAATGTATAAGGAAATGAACACAAGACAGTAAGATCAAATCTAAATAACCACGCTGTAAACTGTACCTTCCAGCTAACTTATGGTGTCACTCTTACTCTGCTGCAACAGCCTCTTAAGATAACAAAAACACAGCAAGTGAATTGCTAATGTAAACCAGAACAAATCCAAGTTAAATATACTAGACATGAAAGGCATGAAATTACCAACAGCTCCTCTGGGGATTCTTCATGTTTACCATATGCACTGACAGTTCTTTCATTGCAAATAAGTGAAATATTAGTACTTTGGAAGAAACATAAGGTATCTTGGCCTATGCAGTTAATTATATCTGATTCAATAAACCTGAAATTTCTGTGAATGTTTAGAAGAATCTTGTTCTACCTGCTCATGAGTCCTAGCAGATCCCAGGATCATAGTCTTCCCAGAAAGTTGTGAGATGTCGCCTTTAGACACCTCTAGCAGTCTCACTTCATATCACTTCTGTCTCCTTCTCCTCTCAGACATTTTAAAAAGCAGCAACCCCACTTCCCCAAGTGCTACCTCAGCCAACTCTCCAAGCTGGCATTCAGCCACAACAGCTATGTGTTTATCAGCTCAATTATTTCTTAAGCTGAGAAGGGACACACAGAGCTTTAGCCATGGCCTGAGGGGACAGTCTAACACATCCATCGGCTTCAGCTCCTATACCACATTAGGTCGTTACTGACATTTCATCATTGTCATTCTTTTGCCCTATCACACTATTATTGTAGAAACTTACCTCCTGCACAAACACTCGATGGTTCAGCTGCTAGGATCTCAATGCAAGATTTCTTGAGAATCTAAAAGATTTAGATAATAGTATTTTTGGTAATCAATCATTTTTATTTATGCTTTATTAATACAGGAAAGGGTGCCTTTTTCTGGGTTTCAGAATACCCAACTTACTGAATCAATGGTTCCTCTTAGGGCATAAAAGCCTCCTGTAACTGGAAAAACATGATCGATGCTGTCAGCAATTGTTGACAGCTGCAAAGAAAGACAATCATAAATCACAAGGAAAACAAAATTACAGCGAACAAAACTGGGCCCCTTCATACTTGCTAAAAGACATCATACTGACATGAAACGATTTATGCCTCAAGTAATTAAATAAATGCCTTCATCTGATGCTGTTACTTGCACGGTAGTATAACAGAAAAACAAAACAAGAAAAAAGCAAGCAAAGTTACCTGAGTTTCATTGAAATCTTTCACTCCAACACAATAAACAATAGCTCCAAGGCTTCTGGCTCTGTTGGCCTAAATAAAAAAAAAAAAAAGTCATTAAATTCAAAGCCATGTAATCAGCGGAGCCAATAGTAAATGCCTGCAGGTTTGACAGAAGGTAGTTTTGGTAAATGTGAAGGTGACTTACTTCTTGTTCTGCATAATAAAACTGAACATCTTGCAATTCTCCATCCGTAAGAGCAATAATCACACTAGCGGTCCGAACTCCTATATGGAGGATAGTTAACAGATTGCACATATTTGACACACGATTCAGCAATGAAAAGAAAATTTGAAGCAATGCATTCCTTTTTAGCTGACAAATAAATACAAAACAGTAAGACTAGACTCTCAGTCCAATTTGTATGGACATCACTGGAGATATATCAGCTGAAGTTCAGATGCATAATAGTATGCAATAAGCCAAAACCTGTGTACCTTCATACCACAAGCATCACTGAAGGAAGATTAACGTCCTAACAAGTTCCATGCAGAAACTTCTGTTCTGTGTAAAATATCACACCTACTGAGGTTACATCTAGATGTTTTGTGCGCAGAAGCACCAAAACAGATCCACAGAGAGGGAGAGGTTTCCTCTCTTCTCTTTACAAACATGTCTCTATAGAAAACTTGCCCAGGGATTGTGGTAAGAGATACCTCTGCAAAAGAAGCTTTCCTGCCATCCTACTGTCCTTTCCAGCAGGCTTTCAAAAAACAACTCCACTGGACACATCAGGTAATGTGCTTCTATAGGGGATTCAGTTCTAGACTTCTCAGGTAATAAATAAGAGTTGTCAGTGAACTTTATCAGTACTCTGAGCATAAGAAAACCTTAAGATCAGGTCACCTGGAGAAAAATTGTATCTTGTGATAAGACATTTTATATCCCACCTAAGCTTAAGTGAAAAGGTTGCACAGACTTTGGACAGCTATGTATGTATTTTGGTACAGAATATGGCACTACCTAGAAAAATGCAACATGTTAACAAAATTAAGCCAAATTAATGTGCAAACTATGGTTTGATCAACCATTCTGCATCCGTAGTTCTTAAGCTAAGTAACTAATACACATACATGCTACTTTCAGGGAAGTATTTGTTATTTTTTCAAAATAAGCTGTTACGATTTCAAGTGTCTATCCCCATAGAGTCTGAAATTAAAGAGACTGATCAGTTCTGACAGGTTTCTTATGCCATGCAGCCCTTTCCATGTCATGTCAGACAGACATAAATCTTTAAAAAATGACCTGCAACTTAAGGGGAAAAAAACCAGATTGTATCCCCCTATTCCTCTTTTTTTCTGCACAGCATGCTTGAAAAAGGTTGAAAAAATTGAAATCTTATTTTGTTTTCTTTTGAACATTTGTTTCTTCCCTGATATTTAGCTTACAAATCCAGATCTCATCTATTCCATTTTCCTTCCTAATCAACTTATAGAATATTTGATTAGTTCTCAGCTATGTCATGAAGATGTAAAAAAGGTTTCAAGTGGACTCTTCAGTACTCTTGATTTTGCTAACAGAAGTGTCTGAAGCCACACAGAGTTACTGCTGAAGAATCTACACTCATAGGCTATTTTATTGAAAACGCACTGACTCATTTCTCCATTTGACAAAGAGACCATGAGCCCACAAACAAGAACATCACACCAGCGTACAAAACTGGCAAGACATCTTCAGTTTACCTAATTAGGCCTTCCTTTGGCACAGAAAAACATACAAATACATTTCCCTCGTGAAGTATGGTGAAAATTCGCATTTTAGGAACTTGGAATCTGATCCTGAGTCATTCACATTGATGCAAAAACCTCAGTTGATTGTATTCATACCTACACTAACGAGAACAAAGACTTGGGCACATGAGGCAAGACAGGGCTGAGTGCATCAGGACAGAAGAGCGCAGGAAAACCTCAGTATTCCTGTTCCCTGGGTGCAGGACAGGCAGTTCTGGCTGTAATGCTTTGGTCTCTGCTCTGCACTGGGTCAGATCTGTGATCATACTGGTCTCCTCTGGTCTTAATAAACCATGAATCATGCATTTGAAAGAAGAGCCGTAGTCAAAATGGAATGTAGTGATTGTGTAACACCAACTCCTTCTCCAACGCTTCTCTCAGCGGGTTTACTGCAGGTCACACAAAGAACTATCACCCTTGTCTTTTCAATGCAGATATATAACACAAGTGATATACAATGCCTACCTCCATAGGTTTCATGGTAAATCTGCTCATTTGCCTGCAATGAAGTGTAGAACATTGTTAGATCTTAAAAATACAGCAGTGGCAACCAAAGCAAAGTTTATACATATAAATCAAAGAAAGGAGCTACTGTGATACGCACCCTTTTAAATCCTTCATGCATGAATGTGTCTCCTCCAGGCACTTCAGACTGAAGAATGGCGAGTCCTCGTCTTATGGCTTCCCTTTGGATAAGAAAAACAGGAAAAAATAATTTTAATAAGAGTTCTGTTTTGTTGAGATATTCCTGTACCACAGTTAGATTATACACCCTGTCAGTAGATTGCACAGAGTGCATACACACCAGCTAAAACATTGGTAAACCAAGGATTTTTCAAATAGCACAGTTTATCAGCCAAACACCCATGGGAGCACAAAATCAGATATATGATACATTATTAGGGCTAACAATTTTAAGGCGGCAATTCTGCCCCTGCTCCATCATTTTGGTATGCTGTCAGGCAGGATAAGATTGAATAAAGCAAATTCCAGACATTAAACTCTGACAAACTGCAGATGGAATGAGAATCTGAAAGCTTATGACCCTGTCATGAAAAGGAAACAAATAAAACTCCATATTCAATCAATCACCAGGACAGTTCAGATTAGGACTTTTCCATTATAAAGACAACGGCCAGAAGATAAGAGAATGGGATGAGTACTATGAGTATTTCCTATTCTAGACCAGGGACCACTCAGACTTCCTGGGGCACAGACTGCTCCCTGGTAAGAAATGGGCTTTGATGCCATTACTCCTGGAGCATAGCTTCTTGCTCCACAGGCACATACCTTTTAACCAAGAGGATTGCTCAGGGAAACTAATAATGTAATTGATCACTGATCAATAAAAGACCCTGATCATTAGCAAAGTTTCATATATTAATGGAACACAAATGAGGCAAAACCATAAAGCAAATATTCAACAGACAAGATGTAGGAAGTCCAAACATCAGCCCCAGATGCTATGGAGCATCCTCAGACTATCTTTTTCTTAAGAAGCATGTCACCAGGCTGTGCTAACCATCTCTGGCACAGGCGCTGTCTGAAGGCAGCCCAGGAGAGGGGTGTGAAAGCCTGGTGAGGTAGTGCTCCAGCACTGGGTACAACTGGCTGCTAGCATAAAGGTCAGGGCTTTGAGTCACTTCAAAGGGCACTGTGGGACTTTCATAGAGTCTTTTGATCATCAGCCTAGGGTCTGAGATCTTAAACAAAACCACCCTTATTTGGGTAGCTGGGGATAGAGAGAACATACATAAATCCTTGACTGGAAATGCAGTTCCTTCCCAAAATACCGTGATAAAGAACAGACAGTCCAGTGCCGCCTTTCTCTCATACGGCAGAAACCAAAACGGTAATGGGAGACCTAAAGGCTTTCTAAGCCCCCTTCCAATTGAAAATGGTGAAAAGGATTTTAGTTGGTGCCCAAGTTGGTGTCACAGCAAGAACCAAGACAGACCTCCAAAGTCTGGTCTGGGGCCAGTCACTGCATGAGAGAGTACGGAAAGTATTTTTGGATGAAAGCTGTGGGGATCACTTGCCTGTTTTCCGTTAGCTTCATGACTGTAGTGCCTCGTGAAGAAAAAACGATGAAGGACATCCGCAACATTGGACTGAAACAGAAGAACAAGCCAGACCCATGTCACTCACACACACACACATTACTTCAGCAGATTTTCATTTTCTTTGAGGCAGAGAATGAGAAAATAAGATATATACATAGAAAATTAAAATATCATCTTAAGAAAACTTTACCTTATGAACTTCTCAGCTAGGCTTTCCACAAAAGAGTAAATCTCAGTCCAATGATTTCTGACACTTCCAGACCTGCATACAAAACACGATTACATTAATCTTATTTCACAGCAAAATTCCTTGTTCCACTCTGAATTTTACTCCAAAGATGGTTACAGACACAAATTACATAGAGGCCTGTGGAGATGAGGCAGCTAACTCTTGTTGAGGTTTCTACAGCAGTTGTGCTGGAAGCTGTAACAGGAACCATCATGACAAAACCCACTGACTCAAAAGAAATAAAACCAGGTCTGAAATGGTTTACTATATAATTTTTAAACAAGTTCAGTAACCCTTTCATCTCCTTTAATTCCTTTTATAATTTAAAATATATTTTTTCTAGTTTAACTGATTTTATTTGATTTCACTAAGTCACTTGCTATCAGATTATTTATTTTTACAGACCACAGCTCTGCCCTTACAGACACAGAAAGTCTTACCTGAGCTTCTATTCTCCCAGAATGCATGGGATAACATTTCCATTAGTTACTGTTTGTTTTAAAAGACAAAGATTTTAAAGTAATCCAGAAGGGAAAGGCAGTACTTTTAGCTAATTTGCTGGACCAGCATTCTGTAGAGTCAATCCCTGGCTCCATTACAGATGTCTTGTGAAAACTTGGGCAACTTAGTTACATGAACAAACTTACACATTCGTGCCACCATTCCCAATATATAAAACTGCATTACTGGCTATCTCTGGCTTTTTTTCTGCTTAGTCTCATGGACCCCGTCAGTCTGGTGGAATTCAGACCTCAAAAAAAAAGCCTTGCATGCATTAACTGTACTGTAAATAATAGACAATTTCTACCATGTGGGTCTATATTATAGACTTCCAAGGCTACAAACCACAAGAAGTCAATAGTGTTAAAAGCCCTCCCTAGGACTGTAATGTTTATGAAAGAACGGCTCTTTGTTTTCTCTGCCAGGCAAACTCTTGTATCAGGTGTCTTAGGCAGGAAGGATTGCAGGGGCTTCAATGCAGAAGCAAAAGATTTCTGAAATTTAACTACTACAAAGCAGTAGCTTTCCTTTAACTGCCATTAGACATTTTCTGGTGTGAATGTATAAAAAGAGTGAGAAAATGATCCCATATTACAACTGGCAGTTTTACTGTGGACTCTCCAAGCGGCTCTGTGACAGCCACTCCTGCCCCTGTACATCAGGACATACTGGCATTCAGAAGCTCACGTGTGCTGGTGGAATGGAGATGAGAAAAGGAAAAGTGACAAGGACCAAGAGGAGATCCCTGGAGCACAGAAGCTAAAATAAGCTTGCTCACATAACCCTGTGCTTTCACACTGCTTTTCTGGAGAACTGGTGATTAATTTGCAGAACAAACTGGTTATCAAAGAACGAAGAGACTGCCAGGCACTGACAGAGGGCAACAAAGCACTGAGGACTGCTCAAACCAAGGGTCTGGATCCTCTGCAGTCTAATTTGCATATGCTACACAATAACATGTTTATACATTTGTAAACAGTGCCAATGAAAGGTGCTAGCACTATTAGCAAATGAGCCCTTTTCTCATCATTAAAAACTAATCCATACCAACATGGGTTACGTACTTTAAAGACTACTTTTCCAAAAGGGATCTGAGGCAGTTCAACACCTATAATTCTCCAAGACTTCTCAGAAAATCCCAGGCTAAATCTCTACACAAAATCAGAGATTTTCCTAGAATCTCTGCAAGATGCATTTATAGCTGTGGGGTTTTTTTTGTTTGGTTTTTTTGGTTTTTTTTAAAATTCTTCACCCCCCTGGAGTTCACACTCAGTTTCATTCTTAGCTTGCCATCCCACTTAAATCCAGTTCCCGCAATTTCCAATGGAATCACTTTCCCACATAGAGTAGTCACAATTTTTTACTTGGAAAAAGACTGATCTATTTTAGATGAGGTATCAAATTTCTAGTGCCAGCTGCAGAGGCACTGATGCAACCCCAGAATGCAAGCAGCAACAGGTTTTATTTATAACAGTAACAAATCACCATTTCCAGTCCCTTGCCCCCTTCCTCCCCACTTCCTTACCTATCTCTCACACAAAGAACAGCTTGGTAAAATAGCCCAGAAAGTGAAAATTCAAGAAAACAAGCCTCTAGTGGTAGAAAAACATGAAAACTTTTAAAGTGAAAATGCACAGATAATGTTAATACCGTGCACTCCCATGTACTCTGACTATAAGGAAACACCCATTGTTGGAAACGAAATAGCCAGTGAGGCTAAGAATGGGCTGTAATAAATCTATAGATGCCCACCTTTGAAAACCTAAGGAGGTCTCTGTCATGGACTAGTCATCTTGGGAAGTGTACTGTGCTCTCCAAGTGCCTGGTTTTACATCACTGAGCTACAATCCTGCTAGGCTGAAGCACTTCAGCATGGCAGTAGGTCTCCTTCTCCCCGAGAAGGAATTCTGCACCAAGTGTGAAAGTCTCAATCTATCATCTGGGAAGCGTCAAAGCCTGATAGAAATACTAGCAAGAAAATGTTAGTTCCAAAATTGCATATAAGGAGTAGCAGTGAAGTGGTCAGCACTTCATCACTTTTCCCAGCACACTCCTCCAAGCCCCCGCTGCAAATGAAGCACAAATACCCCCAATGTCAGGCACGTTAAACCTCACAAACATCAGTGGAGGTGGCCTGGTTTATAGAGGAACCTGATTTCCCATCCCTCACACCCAAGCTTGCCAGTAAATATCCCCATTTGTAAAGTATTTTCATTTGCTGTTTCACATATATGTTTTAGAGGCTTCTGGAATTTGGCTCGATAGCTTCATCTGTTGCCCCAGAGCACTGACCCCACACAACCAGTAACAGCAGTTTTCACAGCAGATTAAACAAAACATTTAAACAATTAAATGTTTGCTAAACTATAGACTAAGTTGTCAAATGCTGTCAAATATTATTCCTAACACTAACAAATAGAAGCTTCCCAAAACTATTGAAAATACTGAGGCATTTCACTGCTTTTAGGATCTTGTCTTTCACGCTGCAAAATAGTTCATGCTGCGGCAAAAGCGAAACTGCTGTGCTTCATGGCTGGATTAGACTAGGAGGTTTTTTTGTCTTTGTTTCCCATGGCAAGTGGGGTGCTCCAAGCATACTCTAAAGTCTTTTCTGACCACAGCCAATGCTTGAAAGTCATATTCATTTTTAATAACTCCACACTTACCAAGCCTAGAGAAAGCACATGGTCTTTTAGTGATGCTCTATATCACAGGTTATACTTGGACATCCACACAGCATGATATTCACAGCACTTTTGGTGCTTTTGCTGCTTCCCTCAGAATCTTACAGCAACCAAGACCAAAATCCTGTTAATCAGTGTATCTGTGCTAATAGGAGCTTCAGACAAAGCTAGCATGTCGTCCCAAAGTTCCATCAGTAAATAACCACAGATTCCTTGCCTGGCCTGTTTGACCACCAAATTATACATTCCTGTAAGATTTCAGAGGAACTGTGGAGACTTCCGAATAAAGAGGAAAAAAAATAAATGAAACCCAGAAAAGATCAGTGCTGCGCAGAAAAAGTACTGCACATGTGAGTCACACTTGTCAACCCTCACCAGTAACTAGGAGAAGCCATTGAGAAGTGATGAAGTCAGGGATTCCTACATATCCCACTGTGGAGTTTCGTACCAGTGGACGCACCAAGGCAGCACTGTGGCTGCCTGCAAAGATAAGGCTATGTTACAGTCAGATTTATCTTGTTGACTCACACCTTACAGAGTTCCTGCTTTCAGCCATAAGCTACCTGGTTCAACTCCTTACATCAAAACAGCCATGGTCAACCAGCAGAACCCTAGGATTCCTCCTTCTACTCTCCCCACTGAAGAAGCTCAGAGAGCTTGATATTCTCTGCAAAGTACCAAGCCCCACAAGCTGAAGAACTCTGTGGATAGTGACCCACACCTTAAAAACAGTTTGTGTGCCTTTCTGAGTCAAGTGGGATGACGAGGTTTCAACCCTCAGAGGTTACATAATTCTCACAGTGAAGGAAAACACAAAGCAATAAACAGCTGCTGTGGGCAGCTGGAGTACTGCAGAAAATACTTCAGGGCCCATTTCTGCTGTCAGTTCTGCTGGAGTGAACCTGGAATGGGTCCAGAGAAATAGCAGAATTTTCCCACATTCATACCTATACAACTGGGATCACGATTAGGCCCAAACAAAGTGAAAAAAAGACCAGGAGCCATTTGTTGTGAGTGTGCTCACCACTCCATGAGCTCTCTTCCCATTACACACAAGACAAAGAGAAGAGTCAGCAAACCACAACATAGGAAGGAATGTGCTCCCGGCCTCGCTGGGACTCAGCTCAGAGAAGCAGCTGCTGCTGCTGCAGCTCCCGCTTCTACTGTTCTCCCAAATTTCACATTGCTACCGCTTGATGGAAGGGGAAAAGAGGAGGTCAGTGAGTATTTCTGGGGGTGGAAGGAAGTGATGTGATTGCAAGGCTTGATTCTGCTCCTGCTTACTTTGGAGTGACTCCTCCTAGCTCAGCAGAGCTGTCAGTCAGTATAAAAGCGGTGACCACATTGGAATCCTATCTGCCTCAATCTGTGGGACTTCACTGCTGTTTGAGAAGACAACCAAGTGTAAGACAGGCTGGAAATCTCCTTCCTAACAGGCTCCCAGAGGGAGTAGAAGCTAGAGCCCAGAGGAATCAAGCAACACAATCTTGGCATATAGGGTGTTACTTTCAGGCAAGTTAAATCAGCAGGCAAAAACCAAGGAGGGTCAGTTGAAGCTGTCTGTCCTAGGACACACGGGACTCACAGTACAGCTCAATTCACTGTCAGGAGCCTATGTAGATAAACCCAGTATAATGTGTATCAGACCTACAGCTTAGCAGTGAAAGTTAATACCCCAGCACTGCCCAAACAACAAATACTTTTATTACCACATGTACACAGAGAGGAGGCAGCAGGGCCCAAAGTCTTTCCTCGCTGCTGAAAGTGAGAAAGTGAAACCCCTGAAGACAGAGAGTTGGTCTTTGTGCTAATTCCCTGTCCCGGCACATTTGCCTCTATTATAGACTAGCTGAAGGCAGTAATTCCAGAGATCCGAGAGCAAGAAACAGACTCATTATTACTGGTGCTGAGTTCAGTCTGAGTATGGTGTCAGGGGAGTACAATACCCATTGATTTTTCAGGTCCCTGTAAGTCTCAAGCTAATGGTGGTCCTGTATATAAGCCTACTGCTCAGAAATGTGGCACTTTTGTTATTTGGAGGGCTCTTTGTACCCACAACCACATCGTAGACAACAGAATTCTTGCACAAGGCTAATAATGGCTCTGCAATAAAAGCAGACCCTGGGGCATCTAGTTTGTTGTGGTTTCAGACATGCACATGCATGTTCATCCACCCCCGCTGCTCCCTTCCGAGCCAGCAGAGCATTCAAATTGACAAGAATCCTCCTCTCCCAAACAAGGAAGGGACCTTGACTGGGTGATTCATCCAGGCAAGGAAGGACTAGTTTATATTATCTGCCCCAATGGCAATTAGAAACACTAGCAGAGACAGCCATTCTGAGACAGCCCTCACTTCAAAGTATTTGTAATGTTACTGGATAAGACAAGGACTGGAATAGGGAGGGGAAGATGGAGAGAAGTGACTAGGAAACGAGTCCTAGGCCGGCACTTCGAGCACAGAGCCCGAAGTACTCAAATCCAAAAGGTTTCATGACCAAACCCATTAATTTTATAGATAGCTTTTCTCCCTTTTCTACTGACAAAATCTGCAGCAACGTTACTGACTCCTGTAAGTCAGTCCTCAAAACATTGGCCATTGCTTCTACAATAATCCACAAGTCCTATTCAGCTGGTGCTATAGCTCTTGCTACATACCCAGCCAGCAAAGCAGGGAAGTGAAATTCAGAAGTCAGGCTCAGACTGCATCCAACCACTTAAGATCTCCCTGTAAAGCTCCAGGGCTGCTCTGAGCAGCATCAGGGCTGGAAGACCCACTCTCAGCATCCTAGTCCTCTTCAGCACAACAGAGGGAGCTAAGTCGAGCGCTTAACTCCAGTCATGCTCCAGCAAGGTGTAAATGATGACCAAGAGCAGGGAGATAGAGCCCTTGTACAGTTAATAACTCCCAGGAGGCAACGTATCTTCTTCACACTTGAGATGAAAAAGTTCAGCCCTACAACACCTCATACCAACTCAAATTGCAATTCACACCAGCGTTTGGTCTGCAAGCTCAAACAAAAGTAATGAAACTCTCAATCAGTGAACACACACAAACCCAAATCCTAGGTCAGTAGGAATCTTATGGCTTACTTCCTTGGCTCAAGCCCCAAATAAATCAGATTTAGTTACATGCATAAATAGACTGCAAATGACAAGCTGCCATGGTTCTTTCTTCCCGTTAACTGTACATGTTTTATGTCAAATAACCACCACCCATTAGCTTTGCCTTGTGCTTAAAAAGAATTTTTTTCTTGGGGGAGAGGGGAGGAGAATCGATTTTCCTAAATATTTTTTCCTGCCAAAAGGCAAATCCAGCAGAGGAATATCAGACAAAATAGAAATAAATAAAACCTGGTTCCAATAACATAGGTATGTCTGAAGCTGAACAAAAGTTTGCTTTGGAACATTCCAAGCAATTATACCTGGTTGTAAGAAAATCACAGCACTGGCTTCGATATAACCACAACAAAGAAAGATACAAAGACAAAATGCCAATAGATTATGTTTCAAAAACAATAAAGATACTGCTTTTCATACTTGGAGAGTACAAGAGGTGTCATGTAGATGATGTGGTTACATTACAGGGGAAGGGAAAGTCAGACAGAAAAGGAGGAAGGCAGACACAACCATCTTTAAATATATGTGTACGGTAATCAATGCCATCTAAGGAACTTTATTCAGACAATAAGTCCTCTCAATCTCAATAGGCAGTTGATCTGTATCAGGTCCTACGTCTTACTGAAGTCTGGCTGCAGTAGGTAGATATTCTTGCTTACAGAAAAAGGGAGTGCAGCAGTGTTTTAAGTCTGTCAATATGAGCTTTTCAAGTGCAATTAAAGTAGGTGTCAGAACATGTGTGCGTTCAGGCACTCTGCCAGCAGTCCAATCTCCAGCCACGACAACGATGTTAGCTGCACTCTTCTCATACACTGCGTGAAACCAGCACACAGAACAACATCAGATCTCTTGATCTGCACTATCTTTAGTGCAGAGAGAGAAGCTGCAGAAGTTCCCACAGGTGCAGCTCCATCCTAACACTCATACTGGAACTATGTAGACACCGGAAAAAAGGTGGAGGGATACACTGAGTGCCTAAGGCAAAACATACTTGCTTTCACCAGTACTTGCAATTCATGAGTGTTAAATTCATACAAATAATTGACAAGGAAATCATGCCAAAACACAAAACGTGTTTACAGAACTCTTCTTTGCTTGCTTAAAGTACGGAATATTGTGAAAAAAACAAGGCACGTGGAAATCAGCAATTCATTACAGTTGCCTTAAAATAATGAAAGCTAGCATAGAATAGCAGCTACTGAAATGTAAATTTTTTTCTGATAGCTTTTTGGCTTGAAGTTTCAACCTCTTTCAAATCCAACACTTCCCTCCCCCCAAAAAGCTGGATTTTAAAAGAGGAAATTTTTTTCGGGGAGGGGGGGAAGGTGGGGAAGGAAGGGGAGCTGGGACAGAGGCACAGACCCAAACGCCAAAAGCAAAAAGAAGATGGGAAAGAGTTGCTAATTTTCAATCTGATCAGAGGTTGTGCTCTTCTCCACCAGCTTCCTACCAGTAACATTCACCTTTGGAGTGAGGTTTGCTGAGTTTAAAGGGAGGCAGCTGGAAAACATAACAAGCAAAAATGCTTAACTGGCCACATTGTACTGATGTCTTCACCAAATTTGTAGTTCGCTGGGATGTTCTTGGCAGTACAGGAGATAAAGCAAAACTCATGTGAAAGGCAATATTGTTGTGGGCCCAAGAGACAGGAGTACCATGAATAGGGATCACCCAGAAGTTCAGGGAGAAGATGAAGAGTGGAGAAAGGGTAGTTTGGTAAGCTCCACCTCAAACATTTAGAATCGCTGCTCTAAAAGTAAATCAGCCAGTGCCTTACTCAAGACAGCTGCACTTCCTTGGTCCATGCTGTGGAAAAAAGAAAACATTTTCATAAGGCTGTGAAGCCCATTTTTACTCAAAACATAAAGAATTTCTTAGCAAACACGCAAGCAGGAAAAATGAGAAAATACTTTCAACTATCTCACATTCTCTTTCCTCCCCAGTTCCCATCCTGTCCTGAAGTCAAAAAAATAATCAAAAAAATTTCTTCACACTTGGTAAATACAAAATACAGATAGCTCTGCAGCTCAGATCTGCCATGTCAAGCATCGTCAGGAGCAAATATTTATGGCTGTTATAAAACCTTACTTTCAAAGGGCTTCTATTTGTTGCACTAATAAACAATCATAATGCTGATACCAGACACTGTTATAATTGGAAAACACTAGAGGTCAGACATCCTTTCTGATGTGCAAGTGCATTTCAATATGCTTAGAAAAACCAGCTGGATGTTAACAGTGAAGCAGGGATTAAATCAGATTATTTACACACTCAAGCATGAGGATGTCACTATAAGGCCTGAATAGTCATGCAATCAAATCCATAAGAGGACCTGTCCTCAGCAGTTTGGGATAGGACTGATACAAGTTCATCACACACCTGGACAACTGAAGCAAATGAATCAACCAACACAAAGGAGAAGCACTCCTCTGTCCATTATGTTTGCCTTAAGATCTACGCTTAATGGTAAAGATGAGATCTTTGATATTGCATGTGATTTATCTAACCACATGCCATAGGAGAGATGAGTATGCCAGCTGCACTGTATGCTGCCTTACTTCATGCAGAGGGAGTGACTGCAAACAGAAAAAATTGTGCTGCTTCAGTATGACAATTTAAAGTCTTCCACTACACCACCAAATAAGCTCAAGCCTGTCTAACTCAAAGTATGGCACACAGACAGCACAAGATTGCAGGATCTAGGCAGCTGCCTCTGCAGCTGCAAATGTCCAGTTCTCATAGCTTCAAGAGATTTGCTCATTTAAGCATTCCCAGAGACAAGGCAGTCCTAATGTGGCTCTGGCACGGACAAACAGTCCTAAGGAGGATGGTGGCAGGTCTCCCTCCCACAGATGCGGTTTTCCCTTTCTCCATGCCAGCTTCTTGGACACTCAAGGCTTAATTCCACTGCTCTGATCTGGCCTATCCCATGGAGCTAGCATAAGACATCAACTACAGGCAGATAAAAACTAAGAAATGACCAAGTTTCTTTTCCTAATTGGCAGAATACATATTATACCAATAACTTCACCAGAAGATGATCTTCTCCATCTGATGCTTGTTGCCAGCAGGATTAAATCTCCACAGACTTTGCCCAGAAGAAAGAAAAATCATATTCCACTAGTCATTGCAGTAACATAGCGCTTACATGCGTAAGGAGGAAGGTTTGCTGTCTTCTTCCAGTTTGCCTCCTAGTGACATGAAATTACATCTTTCTATTGGGAACCAAAGCAATGCAGATTTAAAGTCATTTGGGTTCATCCTGCCTGACTTCGGAGACAGGGCCTGTCATTCAGCTGAAGAGCGCTATAGGGTCACAGGATTAATGTCTGGAGTTTTCACAGAGCCAATGTTTCAATTCCATTGTTAGACAGCTACTTCAGACTGAATGGATCTAACTCCAGGCGGGCAAGGCATCAATGAAGGCAGGCAATCCTCAGGCCTGTGAGGATACCCTGAGGTGTATAGGACTGGGTTTTGAAAGGGATTCTCCCGTTAGAAGTTAAAGCCAGAATTCTTCCCAGATATGGATCCCAGTATGGATCCAATTCTGAAGAAAGTGTCAATCACATTTTCAGATTTGGCCAAATGCTTCCGACTAGCTTCCTGCCTTCTCCATACCAGGAATACGGTGATTCTTCTCAGCACTAATGGATTATCCGGTTCCCTCCTGACAAACTGTCCCAAGATCCAGAGTCTATCTACTCAGTCAATCCTCCTTGCCTCCATAAAGCCTCCTATGCTGTGTCAAATGTCACAGTATACAGCTGGGACTAAATACCCTCTCAGCCAGCACCCCACCCTCCCCAAGTACCACGTGCATTTGTTTACAGCAGGAAGGCAGCACAGAACTTATGGTTCCTCAGATCTAGCACTAATAGTCCACCATATGGACCGCAATGCAATCTCATTGAGGACAAAGGCAGGTTTGCCACCACACCGACACTGACTCAATAGGAGCAGAGATGGATTCTAAAACTACTTAGGGCCCAGGTAACTTTTACTGAAGCTTTTTACAAAAGATCTCTTCTTTCAGCCTCTCAAATGCTATAAAAACTCAGTTTGTGACTGAAGCCAAGGAGAATTTTCCCACTGGAACCAACATGCATGACTTATACTTAAACCATAATGAGATCCAGCCTTCAGTGGGACAACATACTGATCGCACCCGAGCCAAGATACAAGACCTGTAGCCTGATAGAGCAAAATGTGTCATTTCACATCCACAATGCTGAAGAGGAAAATAGCACTGCAGAAGATTGATACCATTCCACAGAGAGAACCCACACTGCTATAACCAACATTCACTGTTACAGGGAATTCAATACAGGAAGTGAGCGTAACAACAGTACCAGCCACTTCTTGGAATCCTGAAAAAAATTAATTTGAGAACTAACACTAGCACCCACAGAGCTCCTTCTAGGCACAAAGGTTTCTTCAGGAACAAGTTCGTAGTGAAAGAAAAGAAAACAATGACCACATAGCGTGCTAGCGTGTCTTTTAGAAAGGCAGAATGCCTATGGTCTTCAGATCTTCTTGCTCTAAAAAGAGAATTGCTACTTAAGGACACTTTTTTCTTCTTGAGTATGGGAATACAGTGGTTCCTAAGTGAAGGTGGCTCTTTGCCACATGCAGGCTGTGCAGAAGACCTGATGGACTGAACAGTTCTCCAAACCAGGCAACTGCACAATGCAGCCGTTGTATCTGGCTTATCGATAACTATCACAAAGAAAAGGCTTCAGTCTTTCATAATACCATATCATATATGAAACCCAGGATATACTAGATAACAGAACCATCACACTAAGTATATGTGAGAGACTAACAAATTATTCCTTGAATTTAACCCTTGGCTGTCAAGCCAGAGCAATACACCAGGAGAAACAGGAATTTGTGCCTTCTGAAAACATCTGTGGGTGCACCAGTTTACCACTCACTTTTCTAGTGCTTGCTATAACATGCCTAAGAATGTGAGCTTCACCATACCCTCTGGCCATACCTAAATTGGGCTAACATAGTATTAAAGAAAAGTAATTGCCAGCCTACTTTAACAGATGTAACTCAAACACAGGTTTGGGCAATTACAAAGAAGGTAAGTAGAAGCAAGTTTTATACAGCTGTATACAGCAAGCCTGTAAAAAGGTAATCACTACAGACAAACAATCCAGTCTTAAATCTTAGATTAAGCTGCTAAATCCCACAGGTGACACCTCAGCACTTGACACCAAATCCACGAGTGCTGGGGACACTGACCAACATTCCTCAAATTCAACACTCACAGCCCACGCGCTATAACCTGAAGGTGATCTGATTTCCCAAGTTTGCACATACAACTAACCCAGGATAAAGGCTCCACTGGGGAAACGTGCAAGTTTGTGGAGCAAAAATAAAGATCTTGCCCCACACATCACATTTGGCATCAGGGGACATGAGGGAAGGCACCCAGGGAGACGGGAGAAACAACGTCCCTGCTGCTGCGAGGAGGTATCGAAGGGTGAATAAACGATTTTAAAAGCGACTGTCACTTACTTATCCAGGATGAAGTAGAGATCAAAGGCACCGTGACAGGAGCGCTGCTCTTCTTGCTCTTCCTCCTCCTCCGGCCGGGCGCAGGAGGTCAGGCTCCCCATTGCCAGCAAGAAGCAGCACAAAAATGCTGCCTTCCCCACGCTGCTCCTGCAACTCGCCATCTTTTCCCTTCCTTAATTCCTCCTCCTCCCCCAGAGTCTCTCTCTCTCTCTCGCTGAAAACCTTACCGGCTCTTCGGAAGCACCAAAAGATGGGGGGGTGGGGGAATAAACACCAAGTTAAGGGTGCGAGGCGGGCCCCGCGGGCTCAGGGCAGCGCTGCCCGGCGGGCACCGGGCTGCAGGCTCAGGGCTGGGGGCTGAGCCCGGCGGGATGGAGCCCGGCCCCCCGTCCCCATGCCCCGCGGCCCGAGCGCCTCAGCCCCGTCCCGCGCCCACAGCAGCGGCGCCGCTCGCCAGGGCCAGGAGAGGGCAGAGGGAGGGGAGCGGGGGAGGGAGACAGGATCTTATGGAGGGGAAAGCTGAACCGGGACTTTCCTGTTCCGGGATACCGCAGCGGGAAAGGCGGCTGCGAGCCGGCGTCGACCTCAGGGACCGCTGCGCCCCGCGGGCACCGGGAGGGCGGGCCTCGCTCCATCCCCCCCGGCAACCGCAGCGGAAAGGGGAGCCCGGCCGAGGGGAAGCGCTTCGGGGCGTCGCTGCTCCCCTAACCCTCTCCCCGCCGCCCTATCCTGCCCCAGGTGGAAAAAAGTTGCTGTAGGAACGATGGGAGTAGTTGCAAAAACCTGTGGCAAACGCGGGGGGCTGGGGAGATACACGACGCGAGGGGCACTTGTGAAAAGAATGAGTTGTAGAATATGAGTGCAGTTAAAAAGGTTGGGTACTGCCTGGGGGTCGGCGTCAGGACAGCTTTTCACGGCTCTTTCATGCCACAGCGAACTGTTTCTTTTCCGTGGTAAAAAAAAAAAAAAGAAAAAAAAAAGGTTGGTTTACTAACAGTGGAGTCTGCACATATTTTGCAGGCAATGAGTAATGATGAAACGAAATCTCTTAATGGAGGCTTTGCACAGTAAAGCACGAGTGGACGAGGTGCTGAGGGACATGGTTTAGTGTTTGATAGGAATGGTTGGACTCGATGATCCGGTGGGTCTTTTCCAACCCGGTGATTCTATGATAATCGGTCCCCGTCTCATACGCGCAGGTTACAAAGCGCTGCCCTTAAGAGCTGACCCAGCTCATCCGGATGCCGTCTCCAAAGTTTGAATAATTAGTGGCTTTCAGCCGCTTCCCCCTCCCCCACACCCGTTGCAGCCCCCTAATTAATGAAAAGAGCCACGGGGAGGGACGCGAGCAGAGTCACTTTGCATGACAGAGTTGGGACTAGACGTTTCGCCCTCTCTCTTGGGGCTTTCGAAGGCGAGTCAGGGGCGAGAGGATTCGTCCCCTGCGTGGTGCTCCCCATCAGCACCGCCCCCCAAACCCCCATCGCAAAGCCGGGACACGCGTGCGCCCCTCCGGCTGCCCCTCGCGTGTCCGTGGCGAGTCTGACGCTCTCACCGCGAAGAAAGCATCTCGGGTTCAGTTCCCCATTGCCGTGCTGGACCGAGTTCAGACACATCCAACCGCGGCGGCGGTCGGGGACTTTATCAAGAAAGAGATTAGAGGGTCCACCGGTGTTCAGCCGCTCGCCCGGTTTTAACTATGCGCGGCTAGAAGTTGAAGGCAGTGCCCCAGCTAACCACTTTAAAGGGGTTTGTGCGCTGGCCGGTTCAGACCCAGCGATTACTTAGATCATGGAGAAATACAAGAAACCCACATCCTCCCTGTTGACGTTCACAAAAAATGAGCAAGCGGCTGCTGGGCAGCAGGAATGCTCCTGCCTCCCGCCCCCTGTGCGAAGCGGCCGCCTCTCCCGCTGCCGCAGCGGCCTTCGAGACAGAATAAAAACGCTCTTAGCTTCAGTTTCCCCTGGTGCTTCGCGAATTTGTGTTTGTTTCGAAAAAGAAACCCCAAACAAACAAAAATAATAATAATAAAAAACAAACCAAACCCTCAAAGCAAAATAAACAAACAAACCCCACTCCAAAACCAAAAAACAAGCAAAAAAACCCCAAACGTGGCAGACTTCAAGGCAGCCTCCAAAGCAGAGCAGCAAAGTAACGAGGCGCTACGAAGGAGAATGCGGTAACTGTTTTCTCGCAACGTGCGTTGCCCTTCTCTGTTCACTGATAAACCCCCTTACTGGGCGAAGGGCGCAGGCTGCGCGGCTGCGGAGGCGGCGGGGCCAACGAACCGAGCAGCCGCCGGGCACTGCGGGGCTCGGGCCCCTCCCGGGGTGTCTCCGCAGAGCCGCTTCTCCGCGCCGCAGCCTCCGGTGTTCAATAACAAGGGTTTCCCCGTCTGGGTGAGCCCCGCTGGTGGCTGTCGCCTGGCACCGGGGCGCCGTGCGGGGCTGGGGGGCTCGTTCGCTCGCGTGTTGCTCGAAGGGAACCAACCCCAGGGCCGCTGAACTGGCCGCGGGATGGGGATCGCACGCTGGGACACGGGCGACCTCAGCGCACAGTGACTCAAGCTCCCTAAGGCAGGCGACAGCGCCTGATTATTCCTCTCTGCGCCTTCTGTTAGCGCGAAGCCTGCGAAAGTGTAAACGCTCGGAAGGCGAAGTGCAGCGGGAAGGGTTCATCTCGGTTCCTTGACACCTGGCACCGCAGATGACAAAGTGTTTCCAAAGGAGTAGGAAGAGTCGCCACCGGCTCACAGACCCGTCCCTGGGAGGGCGGTGGGATGCGGACCTTCCCGCAGCGGCGGGTCAGGACCAGAGCCCCGTGATGCTCTTCGACGCTGTTGGTTCTAGGCTGAATTTTAAAAGAAAACACAAACCTTTGGCTTCATCCTCTTCGCTCCCTGTAGCACGGAACACATATAGCGTGAGTCACTCTCTTTATTGGTATAAGATTACTATTTAATTGCAGCGAAAATCCGTCCTTTCAAAAGCATTACAGACTTGACGTTTCTTTTCCCGATACAAGCCAATATTCAGATTACATGGACACTAATCAAATAACCCGGGTTATTTCATTTGTCAACGTGTTCATAAGAATTTTCTACCAGGCGTTAAAGGCATTTATATGGAACGACATCTTTCAAAAGCAATGTCGCTAGTCCAGATTTGGGGACTATTTGATTATGACAAGACGTTTGATGGTTTTATTTTACATACCAGCTGTGCCACAAATCGTTCCATACCTCGAACAAATTCCTAATTTGCATCCTGCGAGTACTTTGTACAAAAGAGGGATTTTAATTTTAAGCTATCCTCGTCAATATCTGTAGCTCCCAGAATAGCCTTAAACTCAAAAGTGGGGTCGGTGCTCTGAAGCACAACTGGCACGAAGGCTTTGGAGGCGGTTTTGCTTTGTTCGGTTCCCCCCTCCCTTAACTTTGAAATAAACTCCCGTTAAAGCCCCGTTACGAAGGGGGATCCCGCTCTCCAAGCCCTCGGGGGTGGTGGCTGCGGGTCCCGGGGGGCGGTACGGGAGGCGGGTCCGGGGGCCGCTCGGGGCGGGGATGGGGAGGCGGCCCCGAGCTGGGGCGAGGGCTCCGCGGGCGCGGCGGGAGCCGGGGAGTGGGCGCGGGGGGCCCTGGGTGGGCAGCGCTCAGCCCCGGCCTCAGCGCGGCAGCCCCGGGCCGGGCGGGGAACGGCGGCTCCTTCGGCTGCCCCTTGGCCTCCCCTCCCAGCTCTTCTCCTCTCGCCGAGACCTCTGGATGATCGGTTCTCCTTCTAATTGGTTACGGCTCTCCTCATCCTTCCCTTTTCGACAGGTGATCGGAGCGTTCGGGGCTTGCTTGGGATCTGTCTGCCTTAGAAAAGCTGATGAACTTGCTTTCCAATAGCTCGCGTTGTTATTCTCTATCTATATAATATGTAATATATAGTATCCATCTACCTTAATAGAAATTTCCAACTGCTTAAGTATGTTAGAAGCTTCTATTGTTGCTACGTTGCGCATTGATCTTTATTTACTTTTGCAAATCCTTCCTTGGAAAGGTTTCTGTAGGAATTCATTCCATTAGAAATGTTTGAAGCATTTTAATGACTTCATTCTGTGATCTGACAGGTACAGGTTGGAAGAAACGTCGATAAAACAATTAATGGAAGACGTGCTTTTTAAATAGTTTTGTATTTTTAAGGTAGTTGCTCTTAAACAAAAAGCAGTTGCGCTCGTGCATGGAATTTGGAATTTAATAGTGAATTATTGCTCAGGAGCTGTCGCTCATTTTCAGCTTTCAATAATGCAAGATCTAGTGCTTGGCAGCTCTCGTTAGCGTTTATTAAGTATTATTTGCTCTAGAGAGATGGATTTATTTAGGCAATAGGAAGACTGGGAGATGAAATTTAAGACTTATTTGTTTTCGTGTGTAAAATGACACCGAAGTATAAACTACTCTTTGAGAAAGCAAATTTATTTGGTAGTTAGGCATATTCTAGTATTTCAAAGCAAAGTAGAGCTGCCTTATAGAACTCAATAGAGGTATCATTTTATAGAAGACAATTGCTTTATAATCATAGAAACATTACTATAAAGCAAAACATTACTTTAACTTCTATTATCTGAACATAGTATAAGCAGATGAAAAACTACAAAAAAATTCTGTGTAAAGAATTATATATAGATTGTATGCAAGATTTTGAAGAATTTACCTGGCTAAACCCTAGTATGTTGTATGTGGATATTTCCAAGCTTATAATGCTGTGAATTAGTCAATTTTCCTACAGCACAGTCATGTTACTTGCAAAGGCTGTTAATAAACACCACATCAAAGAACAACGTATTTTGTTGGAAAACAAATTATTTTAGGTCAGACCTATTTTAGTTTACAAAAGCCACTTTCCATTAAAAGGTTTCTTTGCTTCACTGTAGTGTAAAATAAGTTATTTATGTTGTTCCCCACAATTTGACATTATATAGTGTTCTTCATCTCAGTTACTTCCGGCTATTGGAGTTGATGTTAGGTATTAAGTTTAGCATTGATTTAAATAAGATTAATCTAAGTTGATGTTACCCAGTAGTTTTAAAGAAATCTCTGGTATTAACCATCTGAAAGTGACTGCTCTAAGTTTTAAAATATTTCTCTTCAAGTACATGATGAACATATGACATCACAGAAGATTATATAGCTGTGTGTATAGCTGTGAATGCATGCATGTGCATGTGTATGTGTGTGTATATATATGTATATGCTTACACACCAGTATATTCTTTCCTGTTGGAAAGAAACATTTGAACAGATATAGCATTTTTTTTAATTTGAGAGCTACCAAAAAGAAATAGTGAGACTGTTAAACAAGAATGTATCTTATGTTTCTTGAACATCAATCAGATAATTTAATTTCTTTGAATTTTTGAAAAGGAGACATAAATGTGAACTGTTTGTAGAGAGAGGAAAAATGATTTCTGACTGTATCCACAAGTTATACATTTTCATTCAATTTGTGTTTGGTTCAGTCTGGTTGTGTTTGAATTGTGTTGGTTCCTTGTTTGGCTGGTTATTCTTCATTTTCAGTGGCTACACGTAGGGAATGGTGGTTTAGTCTGCATGGATGCACAAGTCTGTGAGAACAAATGTGTTAGCACAAATTGCAGTGGTCGGGGCTCCTATTTACCTGAATCAAACAAGGATTTTGCTGAAAGTGGACACACAAGTCTGTGTGACAAAGTAACTTTCTTATACTATGTTGACAGATGAATATTGCCTTCTCTGTTCCCCCTTACATGGAATAACTTTGTTGCTTTAAGATGTATGTTTGTTGTATGCTTTTTTTGTGTGTGAGAAAAGTAGAGAGAATTTTATGTCTGCTTTCTCTCCCTTCCTGGTTTTCCTCCATAAAGTTCAAAACTCCTGTGACATTTTGGAGTGCTACGTTTATTGCTGAATGGTGAACAATATCAGAGCAGAGGGGTAGAAACCAGACCAAGCCTCTGCACAAGAAACCAGACCTGCACAATTCAGATCCGGAATATGAGATACTGAGTGCTCTGAACCAAAATGTATCTACAGGGTGTACTGCATGTACTATGTGGCTACAGTGATGTTAATTCATAATCTTCTTATAATCTTCAAACCTGACCGAAGACTTAAAACATGCTCCCTGTATCCTACAGGAACACTGTTCTTTGGATCTTAGGCCTTGAAACAACAAGAGCAAATTAATGAATAAAGGTAATGTTTCCATTAGACAGAACAGCTGTAGTCCAGTGAAGAGAGTGCCCTTCAGTACAGTGCCCTGCACAAAAAAATTAAGTCTTTGAAAGCCAACAGATTACAGAGCTGTAGTCAACTCCTCTTTATCCACAGGTGGACTGTCTGAGTTCTGAATGACTTGTACAAGCCAGTACCAGCTACCAGGGTCCATTAGATCAGATGCAGGACCAGGCAGAAGCACTAATTCTGCCTCTAGGGCCAACCCAACTAGAAAGAACTATTGGCATTTTAGACATCACAAAGCCAAACTCCTAGACTCAGTCTGTCTGAATCACTGGGAAAGCTGAAAATAAATATATTTTGTCTTTTCTAATAAGGCAGTATTATTGTTGCTTGTTGTCCAGCTTGAGGTGTGGAAGAGACCTCAGTGACTCCATGTGGACACTCATGTTTCATAGAATGATAGAATCATAGAATAACCAGGTTGGAAGAGACCCACCGGATCATCGAGTCCAACCATTCCTATCAAACACTAAACCATGCCTCTTAGCACCTCGTCCACCCGTGCCTTAAACACCTCCAGGGAAGGTGACTCAACCACCTCCCTGGGTAGCCTGTTCCAGTGCCCAATGACCCTTTCTGTGAAGAATTTTTTCCTAATGTCTAGCCTAAACCTCCCCTGGCGGAGCTTGAGGCCAAAACCTCTGGTTTACTGAAAGGTCTGCTAAATCCTTTTATCTAGCAAAGAAGGCTTCCCAGGGAGCTATGTGATACAGTTGCATCATGCATTCCAGCAAATCAGTATTAAGGAGTCTTTCCTGCTATATGATAGCTCGTTTCTCTCTTGCCTACCTCATTTCCTGCCATAGAAGGCAATAGAGTTGGGAGTTCAATGTGTAAATTTCCTAAGAGCATAGGGAAGTTTGGTGATGAGCTTCCATTAGAAAGTCAACGGAGACAGGGTACGTGAATCTCTTTGGGACTTATTCAAATCTCAGTTATTTTCTTATCAGTCTAGATCTGATGCTCAGTCCCAGACATTTTTTTCTTGGGCTTCAGGTAAAAGTGGAAATTACATCCTTGTAATGGTCTTGGAAGAAATGATTCAATCTGCATCTGCTTGGAGAGGCAGCTCTGCATGTCTGTGGGGCAGTTGCTATGCATCAGGAGACATCCCACTTCAGGTTTCCCTGCCCTCAGAGAAAATAGGAAGAAACTTGGAAGCTTTTCTTTTAATCAGCACTTCTGAACGGGTCCTGTATTTCACAAGACTTGCTTAAGGCAAATGTGGAACTTGAGGCATTTACTCATTTCCACGCTGGGATTTTAGCTCTGTCTTCTTCATTATTCCCACTGATGTTTGAGAGATTGTTCATAATAAAAAGATTTGGCAGCTTCATGATTCACTAGGCTGGGTATCCAGCCAAGATGTAATGATGGTTCATCAAGAGCTGTCAGCTTATATAGCATGTACTATAGATTTTAGGTGATGGAAGATAAGTCTAAAGACCATAGAGCCTTGAAACATTAAGAAGTGCAGAACTGCTCCCTGAAGATACCATGAAGATACAATGACAAAATTGTGAGCACCCCATAAGTTTGCAAATCTCTGATTGACACTAAAAACTCCAGATTAAACTCACAGTCCAGAAAGGGCGAGTTTCTAGAAGCTTGAAGTAGACACCAGGCTCTTCACTCCAGCCTGCCTTGTGATCTTTCCAGGGTATGCTAGACACTGAGTTTCCCCCTTTCTACCTGTTATTTTTAGGGACTTGTCAGGTCAAAGTTGTGCAGCTGCTGTACAGGAAGTTATGATATAAGAGAAACCTGGGGATGCCTGGAATACCAAGGGAAAACCATTTCCATATTTCAGGATAGTTGAGTCCCAATTTTATTCCACTCTCTTTGATATTCAGTTCACCTCTGCAGTCAGCAAATTCCTCCTCAAGTGTACAGTCTTCTGCTTCTTCCCAGATGCCTAGCTCAGGCAAACTGCAGGGACTGAGTCATCCCAGGAGTACAGGGGATGTTTTCAGAGGGCTATGAGGAACTGTGAAGAAAGGTATGTCCCATTCATAGGCCTGGATAGCAAAAAATATTCTGCACTCCACAGGTTTTATTATCTCAGTTTCTTTATCAGTGCTTATTGGGGTGTTATTAACACGCAGATGGGAAGAAATAAACCCTCTTTATGAATCAGCTGCCTCCTTGCTTCTATGCAAACTGGGATCCAAATTTGCCACCAGTGAGATTGAAAGTATGAAAGAGCATTCTCAGAACTCAGGAATTCAAGAAATATTGTCTATGTGCTGTTTCTGTAAGATGGGGAAGGTGCTAAAATTAAGACTCAGAAATAAATCACGCATTACTTCAGAAAGATTTCTATCTTAAAATCATCAGCACCTCTTTCCTTTCCAAGGTAATCCAAGACTTGTATACTCTGTTTAGGATGTGATTTCTGTTTGAGGGTAGCAAAGCCACAGCTGGCTTTGTTCAGCCCAAATAGTCTGGGAATGGCCCCACGTGGCTGTATCTGCCTTCCCTCTCTAGGTACACTTGTAGTGTTTTCTTCACGCATGTAAGTTTATTCGAAGTAAAGGCATGAAGAAACCACTTCATGCCCCAAAGGGAGCATCTTCCAGACCTGCACCCAAGCTGAAGCACAGAAGCTCTGTCTTGCAGCAGGAGTGAGCTGAAGGAAATGCCTTGTCTAGAATTTGCATGGTTTAAAAGGACCTTCCTGACTCGTAAGTGGATTTAGGAAAAAGGCTGCAGTTTGTTTCAGAATTTATATTGTAGGTTCTAAAATGACTTATCTTTTAAAACAAGAATTCTGTATTAATTTCTTTGATTTCCTGACAGTTTCCTTCAGTTTTAGTTTTTATATTGTTCTTCTTTGCAGTTCACAACTTGAATAAAAGGAGAAGGAAACCTTGCACAGAAGGAAAGCAAATGTATAAACCCCAAGAAGTGGATTTTCTCACTTTTCCATCTCTGATTCTCTTAGTATTCCCCTCATGTGTTTGTTAGAGTAGAACTGAGTAATTCAGTTGAAAGAGACCTGCAACAATTGTCTAGTCTGACTGCCTGGCTACTTCAGGGCTCACCTAAAGTTAAGGCGTATTATTAAGGACATGGTCCAAATGTCTCTTAAACACTGACACATTTGGGACATCAACCACCAATCTAGGAAGCCTGTTCCAGTGTTTGGCCACCCTCTTGATAAAGAAATGCTTCCTAACGTCCAGTATAAATCTCTCCTGGCACAGCTTTGAATAATTTCTGTGCGTCCTACACCAGGGAGAGGAGATCAGCACCTCCTTCTCCACTTCTCCTCCTCAGGAATCTGTAGAGAGCAATGAAGTTGCCCTTCAGCCTCCTTTCTCCAAACTAGACAAGGCCGAAATCCTTAGCTGCCCCTCACAGGACGCTCCTTCCAGCCCTTTCATCAGCTTTGTGTTAAGAATTCTCAGCTCCTTATAACAACAGAGAATAATAAATGCTGCAGACAGAAGCACTCTGTCTGCATCAGCTCAATTCCTTTAATATCTGTAGTTTATTGCACATGACACTGCATGTCTGATCATGGATTCCTCAGACCGACAGACTTCCTATTGAAATCAAAGGCAGTTTTGGCAGTGGCTACATGAGTGCATTGGCACGAAGTCACAGGTTATGTGCTTCAGGGAAAACACTGTCACACTTTTGAGTAGAGAGAAGTAAGTTAAAAGATGAAGGAAATGATGGTTCCAGTTTTAATATTTTTTTCTTTCTTTCTATTTTGTTGACATGGAAAATGCAGGGTTATCCTGTTTACATTAATTCCTTCTCTGGAGAAAATCTGGAGTAGATGTGAAAATGGTTAAGGAGGCTGTGGGATGATGCTTTCTGGGATCAAATACTTTCATAAGTTTTTATGAGTAACTTCTTTACTGTTTGGGGTTTTTTTTCCAGCTAGGGTACTGGCTTTGCAAATGATATCACTACCTGCAAATTAATCCACAGTTAAAATGGAATGTAATGGTGAAATAGAAGAAGCTATTGAAATTAAAAATAAAAATTTAAAAGAAACCATTTTTATTATCTCCTTCCATTTATGACTGTGAAGAGCTGAATTAGCTAATTAAGTTCTGACTGAAAATCACCTCTGGCAAAGGTGATTAATTTGTTTTCTTCACACTTGCAAAGTCGATCATAATATTATACAAGGCTACCAGTGCTTTTATAACCATTGAGACTTCAAGTGATGCCACAGTTCAACATTGTCACTGTGGCAAGGAGAATTGGGCCAAGTCCCATGAAAACAAGAGACAGAGGAGTTCTTCCTCAAAGTGGTCTTTCTACATTTGGACATTTCCCGACATTTCTTAGAAGATCTTGTAGTGACATCTGAAGGCCAAATCATAAAAAGGCAGGATCTGGAAATTAGCTCAGAACTGTTCTTGTGCCCTCCTCTCACTTCTGTGCTCTAGAAACATATTTTTCTCGTGAAGTCAGTGAGCTACATACACATTTTTTTTCATGAAGGCAGAAATTGTAACCATAGTTAGTTAATGGGATGATATGCAAGTGGTAGGAAATGAGGAGAGAGACAAGAAAGCTCTTTACAGGGTTCCAGCCTAGGAGAGCATTCAGGAAAAAAAAAATTAAAAAAAAAATAAAGATGACTAGCAACTTATGTGCTGCTTCTGGAAGCAAGCAGGCTGGAGCAGTTGCTGTAAGCACCATCTATTTCATGTGCTTTTTGATGGAACATCCACAATTGCATAATCCATAGGAAGTTGCCTGCCCACAGGTACTTGTTGTTTGACAGATCTGTCACACTTCTCAGAAATCAAGATGCAAAATCCATCACTCAGGGACATGGTATATGTGTATCAGATACTCTCTGGGGGATGAAGAGTCCTTTAAACGGCAAGTCCCTAAACTCATCCATATGAAGAATTTGCATCTGTGACAGATAGAATATGGAGAGTATGCATTGTCTAACAGGTGATCTGACTCTGATGTGCTACTAAAGCACTATAAATATTCATTTTTATTCACCCATTCAGAGACGTGTGGGTGCGCCCAGAGGGATAGGAACTGCTTATGCAGAACATGAGTGTGAACAGCAGGATTATGTTGCATGAAGGGGATCACGTCTCTAGAAGGCAATGGTGCTCCCAGCAGTGGTAGTTTGAGGCACGCATATCATTGCCTGCATGATACAGAGCTGAAGATATGACCTTGACAAAGAGGCTTATGACAGAGTTCTCTAAACTTTGCTATATAACCGAAGACTGAATCATGCCCATACCCTGCTGAGATTTACTCCTTTAAAATATCAATGAGTATTTTACTGGACTCACTGGGAAAGAGCACTGGGTGGATTTACACCTGGGATACCACTAAACTTTCCTGAAGCTGGCTCAAAAGGCACCTCCATGTGTATTTTCCAGACACCACTATCCTCAAAATGCATAAACTTTCTTAAAAAACACCGTGCAGCCTGATAAGATTCTTTAACAGCAACAAGCATTAAAAACTGATTTTAAAACGTCTGCAATATGGAAAAATGTGGTTGTTGGTGTGCGTGTGTGTACCTTCTTTTATGCTGCAGCTGCTGAGTTGCACAATCCAGTCATAATATTGCAGTGATGCCTGTAAAGTTTTATAGATACTTAGCTGTCCTTCACCTCTTATTCCTGTTGTCTGTAGTCCTTTTATCTCTCTTCAGCTCCTTTGTAGTTTCTTTTACTACACTAGAATGTTCAGAAATGGATTAAATTTCTCTCTCTCCTCTCAAGTCACATTTCAAGACTCAGTCTTTGCTTTTGAGGTGGTCAGTATTTCAGTTCTCGAAGTTGAGGGCTGTGGCTATCAGAGAACCCTCTACCACCCCTCACCTGTGCAGGGAGCAGGACTTGTTCCATTTCTCTCCTATGGATGAATTTGCACTTTGCAATGGAGACCTCTGAGTGAGGGCTGGTCCAGACCAAAAAGCCTGCAGGATGCAGCACATCCCTTTGCAGAGGTGGCAGCTTGTTTTTGAAAGCAGTACAGTCATACTTACTTGCTGTTACCGCTCAGCTAATGGACTTGCTTCTGTAATACAAGCTGAAAGCTTGTCTGTGCAGAAGGAAGAGCTTGCTTGTGCATTTGGGGTCTGTACAAAAAAAGATTTACCCCTTTTCTTCTAAAGATGTTGCAGGGTATCACCATTCTCTACTCCAAGTACCAGCAGCACATCTTCAGCCTACCTTCTCTTATTCAAAAAGAGAACGCTGTACATTTAAATTACACTCCCTACCTGACATAACCTTGACCAGACCCTATAAAACCCAGTGACTCTGGAGGCATCCTTAACTCCTTTTTGAGTGGAAGATGCAGTGATGCAACAAGCTAACAACACCAGGGACTTGAGGATGTCCTGCTGTCACTTTGTCATGGGACACTGTGTTATACTGAGATGTTACGCTAGATGGTGCATTTGACAATTTAGTTGAAGAAATTGATCTTCCCATGCTGAAAGCTTCTGGTGCAAGACAGCATAACACGCCCATTTGCTGTGTACACACATCACGTCTTTTTAATAACTTTTCACAAAGTTGACCCTCTTGTGTGAGAGTTGAATGTGACCACAACTGCCATGGCAGCACTTCGAGACTTTGGCGTTTATGCCTGTAGGTTTAGGGGATTTTTTGCCCATCACAGGTCTTTGATTAATTCACTGGTCACTTAGAAACAAGCAAACCATTGTGGCATATTAAGTTTGAGGAATGCTTGTGTTTGGATAGAGGAAAGATCTGTTAGAAAATATCTGATATTCCTTATTAACCTGCATTTCCTATATCCTGTCAATCTAGGCAAATTAAATGGAAATGAAGATGTGCACATATTGAATTTTTTGCTGGACAATAAATATTGATTTATTTGCCCCATGGCCAGATAACTTTGCCATAGAACATTGCTTCTAACGAGGAGCAATGGTTTCCCTTCCCAGAAAGGGGGGATTAGTCTGCGAGCAGGCTTGTGGGACAGTGCATACAGCCAAAGACTCACATGTTCAGGGAATTAGTTTCCACGCCTCATTTTGGGCATGTGGAAGCCCTTCAGAATTTGGGGCAGTGGAGTAGGCAGCACACACGTTGCTGGGAACTGTTGATACGTTCACCAAGGAGCTCAGAAGTGCTGCCCGAATTGGAGGTGTGGGCTGTGAGTGAGCTGATGGTTGCAGATCTGTCTTGCAGGTTAACAGCCCTGAACCATGTCCTGCCCCTTTGGGATTCTTTGAGACGTGCATTATGGAAGAAATCACTAGGTGGTGCTGTTACACGTGGATCGGACAGTTTTTCGTCTCAGCCACACATTTTCCTTCTTTGGGGAAATGGCTCTTGATAGGATTGGGTTTACAGTACCTCTTTGAAAAGCTGCTGAACTAGAGGAGAGTAGCAGGCAGCAGCAGCTAGATGGAAGGGAGTGGAGCTTCTTCAGGCTCTCGTGTATGTGCTTGGGCTGAGATTCTGCAGGAAGACTGCACACAGGTAGCACCCACCTTCTCCCTATAAGCCTGTGCTAAAATCCAGCATCCTTCCCCACTGAGAACTCAGCTCTGAAGGCCCTGGATTTCTGTTTTCTCTGGAGTGACTGCAGCATGCCAGGGCACAGCACTCTCTTAGTTTACATGGAGAAATTAATCTGAATTTCACAGAAAAGGAAATATTAGTAAGAGGAGTTGCCTTCTAGGACCATGAGTAAAACAATGTCAGAAGAGATTAGGAATTTCCTGACATGAATTCTTTAAAAAAAGGAATTGGCTCAGGTTGTAATTTCTTGCTTTACTTTTTCTTATGTAGAGAGTCGTTTAAGCACTTTTTGTTTTGAATTTATTTTCTGATGGCTTAGAACTTTTATTTTTTTGATATTATTTAAAATAAATATGCCTTGACTGTTTCCATTTATTAAAAATTGTTATACTTTAAATGGAAAGATACAGATACATACGAATATGTTATATTGATTTAAGTAGATCCTATATGTTATACAAATGTACACATAGATCCCATCATTTTGTTCTAACACCAGTAGTAACTTTGGGACATTATTGGGAAGCTAGGCAATGAAACTGATGATTAGCAGAGAGCAGAGGCCCATTCTATCCTCTTCTTAGTGACTAATCTCTGGCAGGCCATCTGACTTTTTTTTTTTTACTCCTGTACCTCCCACTTTTTGCCTTGGTTGTCTGGTTTAGCCCTTCATCCTTCAGATAATTACCACTTCCTGCATATGTATTTTAATATTTTTGAGGTACAGCCTTAGACCTTGCCTACCAGGAAGAAATTATACTGAATTAACTATACTGATTTAGAAACTGATTTAGTTAAACCAGCGCAAAACTCCTGAGCACTTTATATCGCTTCAACTTAAGTCATGATTCAGTGAGTAACAAGTCAATTCTGTTGGCAGAGAGTGAGAAAGATTAGACTGGATCTTAAGTCCTTCCATCTCAGTATTTATTAGGCTAAGGCCTCTTCAGGGCTTGTTGCTGTTCTCTTTAATTTTCCCTGCCTAATGGACCTGATCAAGCTCTTGATGGCATAAATGAGGGTTTTTACATGACCTCCAGCGAGGAGCTGGAGATGGCAATGTCTTTATTAAAAACCTAGAGAAGCTTAGAATGACAAAGACCTTAAAACCTGCCTCCTTGCTGCACACAGAGTTCTTGGATTGTGGCTCATTTTGCAAAAATAACCTCTGCTCTGAAAAGTGTAGTATTCTACATCCAGGGCAGGAAAATTCGTCCTCTAAAGACAAAAAATTCTACTAACATTACACTAAAAGAATCGCCATGCAGAGAGTCATAATGGGATTTGATTTTCCCAACAACAGCAGATATGTAAGATCTCACACATATTTTGAAATGAGATGAAAATAATCGTTTTGTCAGTCTCCACAGGTTTTGTGCATTCAGTTTGGATATACATTGGACTCATGCTATTCCCGTTTTTCTTAACCAGAAACAAGGCTGATGCTGCACTTTCAAATCAAAAAGGACGGCCTTTGCAAAATACATAAAAGAAGCATTTGTTTTGGGTTTTTTGTTGTTCTCCTCTGCCTTTCTTTACAATTCTAGAAACTACTAGTAATAAATAAGAAGGATATCTGAGAATATGCTGAACAAGAATATGCCGAGTTCCACTTTCTGAAAATTTTGTTTTCTGTTCCCAAACCTTATTCCTGGCTTTTGAGAGAAGCAGTGTAGCAGGAGTTGAACTCTTGCACTTTCTGGCTATTCCAGAAAAAGAGTAGTTTGCTTGTTTACAAACCTAAGATTTTTGCTTAGTGCAAAGTAATTTTTCTCTTTTTGAACTGGATGTTAATAAACCTCTAAACTCCATTACCAACAATGTCCTGGCATACTCTAGCAATTCGCCTACAGTTCCTGGAAGTCTTTATATCGTAAGTAGTAAAGCCTCCTTCTATTTCCATCTCTATTCCAAATGCAATTTTTTGTTTATTTTGCAGGTTTATGATGGAACTAACATCTTTACCTAAATTCCTTTGGACAAGTGACAACAAACTTCTGCATCACCATTTCCCGGACATATTGGCTACAGTTCATACCACTCAAGACATTCCCAAAGAAGTCGTTTTTGGACCATGCATGCTCCAGAACACCCTGCTGGACACTGTAGCTTTTATTGCTCTCAAGTGTTCTGATAGACGGAACATCCATTACGTATTTAAGGTAGGAGAAATCAACATTTAAAATTACTCATATTAAAAATGCTTACACCATCCCTGAGAAGGTAACCTTGCCAAGGGGTAGAATTTTGTTTTATTCAGCACAACAAGCAGCTCCTCCAAAGGGAAGAAGTAGCCAGTGCATTTCTGATTTATGAGCTGCAAACTGGAGGGACCTCAGTGAGAACTGTTTCCTTTGCAGAAAGAATAAAAAATCTCACTTCTGTGCTAATGATTGATGACCTGCTTCAGCATGACGGAGAATCAGAGGAAAGAGGGGCAAATAATTTAGAAACGTCACGCTTAGGTTTCATTCTTACAGATGAAGACAGGGAGGTAGTGTTTTGCAATCTGAGTCAAACAAATTTCCCACATGCAGTAGCATGGATGGATCTGGGGGAGATCCAGGTTCTCCTAAGGTTTCTGTGCTCTGGAGGAGAGATACCCCAGGGACTATGTGTAATATGGAAGACGCAGCTGTTGGAAGATATCGGTTTGAAACTTGTGCTTTAAATAAATGAAGATAAGAGGGTTCAGAGTTTTTCTGACTATTTGTTTCAATTTATTTGCTTGCTTGGACAGTGTTATCAGTACTCCAGGAGAACTGTAAGGTCTTTGGAGAAAGATCTGTCCTGAAACAAGGCTTTATTTATGGAATATTTATGTATTTCTCATGGGAGATTTGGAACAACTGTAGACTCAAGAAAGAGCCTCAAAGGTATACTACATTGGAAGAGCCCTTGAGAAGGATGGCTTTAGTGTTTTGCTATGTTTTGAGCTACATAACTGTTACACAGCCATGAAATTGGATGCTTGAGTTGGCTCACATCTCTGTCTTTTGGCAGTAAATACATCAAATTCTGAGCAAATACCTGGTTCAAATGCAATTGATGTTCCATATCCTGTTAGCTACTCATAATTAAAAATAAACCTTCCAGAAATCTGGAACTATTGTTTAGCTCCTAACTCTGTGTGTAGATGATTAATTAACAATTGAATCATGATACTATGTTGTTATCACAGCACCAAAGTGGAAAACAAGAAATGAGTTTTGGTATACTGGCTATGGTACAAACGGAATATGCACAGGATTTATTTGGCAAGGTGATTTGTTTGCAGCTGAGGTTCATGTTCATCATAGCTCAGCAGCACTCCTGCAAGACTTCGGGGAATGTTATTTCTAACAAGGGTTTCCTCATCTTGGGCTTTTGTATTTAGTTCGAAAGGGAGCTCTATGTTTTTTCTCATACTCTTAGAGATTCTAACTTGAACTCCTTGGACTAATTTGTATGCTTGAGCAAAGAAAATGCCTTGGCAACCAGTGGCACTGGTGTTCTTTCCAGCTGATAATTTACACCAGCAAAACAAACCAGCCCCTTACAAAGGTATCTGTCTCACTGAGTTCCCCTGCCCCTTGCAGCTTCTTGTGGGTTTGACTCTGGGTTCCAAGGTAGAGTCTTATTCTCTCTCTTCTCCTCCAGTCTGTATCAAGGAAGTCAGATTTTCTCCATAGCCCAGGTGTGATTGAGCCTGTTGGGCTACAAAACCTTTATCTCATACATGGGTGCAAAGGATTAATCTGAGGGATTACCACCTCCAGAAGAGAGTGGACTTGCAGTGTTTGTAGTGTCTCTAAACACATTGAAAAGTTAAAGCTGGCACATACTTCTAGTTGACAGCACTCAGGTCTTATATTCTGTCCTTTACTCCTCCCCACTTTCTTTAAGCTATCTCAGCTCTTTCCCTGGAGTCTGAGTTCTTGGAGGAGTTGTGTTCCCTTTGACTTTGCTTAGAGTGCCAAGTGGATGCCCAGTATTTCTGAAACACAGAATCTAGTAAATGACAGCCTCTGTCATAGTTCAAACCACTGTGTGGGGGTGGTTGTGCTTTTGTTGCTGTCATATTCTTCATTTCTCAATCATTGTTAATTACTGTGGCACTTGGAGAGAACCCGTTACAGGGCATGCTAATCTATTTTCTCCCATATGCTAATTAACTCTTATCCTAATGGTCCCTTAATGTTTAATTCTTGTATTCATGTAGTCATACTTTTCATGGTAGGTATTAGTCAGTTAAAAGCAGAGAAAGAAATAGCCAAAATACTGTTTCTGATACCAAAACCAATGAATGGCTGCCCTGCAATTAGTGTAAAACAAAGAGCTATATATTCCTTGGGGTGGAATTTAGATCATACTTGTCATAAGACATTTTTCATTTCCAAACTTCTCCCTTTCTAAACAATGACTTAGTGCTTCAAAAATTAGTTGAGGCTTTTTATGTGTGTAAATATTGCCCTTGATCACCCCGTGTTTCAGCCTCCAAGGCATGAAAATCTTCCCTGTCTTTCAAATACACAAAGGGCAGAGCTGCTCTGGTAAACACCAAGAAAAAAACTATAAAGTAATAAACCATTCTGTATTCAGAACAAATGCAATAAAGTAACCAGGATGGGCGCGGTACACTGACTGAGGAAGACAAAGCAAAAAGTTTTATAGTTATATTATTTCCAGAGCATGGTCAACCTGTGACTATACAACACAGGAGTCCTGTGAAGAACTGAGTATATGTAACTGAGGACTACACTGTAATATACACACAGAAGGGAAATTTAATTTGGGCAGCAGACTTAATATTATTTTTTTAACTTCTGAGTGCCTGACCTTACAACCTAAGCAGCATTTTCTAATTTAATCTGTTTGGTATTTCTGAATGCACACACACTGAAAGTAAACTAATCCCTCACTACTCTCAGAAATAATTTAATGAAAAATATTCATCTGATGAGTTTTTATTTGTTTAGATAACTTGAAATGAATTTAATTGGTTTATAAAATGCAGGAATAGGAATATAAAATTTTATTTCTGAAAAAGGAAAGAGATCATGTAAGTGCTTCTTAGTTGCGTTTATTAAAATCTAATATTTATGTAACCTAGTTCAACAGTTATATATGCAGATGTTGTCTCCTTGGGGTGCTGAATCAAAAAAAGACTTCCTGATCCCTATCCTCTTATGTCACAAAAATCTCCACATGCAACTGCCCAGAGTGCACATTCATTTCTGGACTCATATTGCACTGTCTGCACATCTCACAGCCTCCAAGCCACAGCACTCCCAATTCAGATCCCATTTTCCTATGTGATTGAGACTCATCCTTACAGAAAAGCACACCACCTGTACCTCTGTGAGTCACACCTGACACAATCCTGCATCAGACAGAGAACATCATCCTTGCCATGAGATGGCCAGAGACTGACCAGTGTACCATCCCTGGGATTGCCATTAGAGGCTGCACATGAATACTTCTGTCTCCTTCTCCCTCCCATGCAGCTGTGTTCCCAGGGCTCTCAGCACTCACACTGGGGAAGCATTTTCCCGGTAATGACTTTGGATTTGGTGACACTGGTATATGAATTGGGCTCACAGCTTTGGCATACTGGCTCTGCGTGAGTGAGAAAACTGGCTTTGTTTTTGAATTGATTGATGTAAATCTATTTTGGGTCCACAGACCTGAAACTTCCCTTTTTTTGTGTCCTGTCTCACAGGTAGATGTTACATCTGTGCACAGTCCCACAGGACTGCCTTGGATGAGACTTGTACAAGCAGCTGCCAATAGCAAGGAGCAGAATTTGGAAGCTTACTTAGAAAACAGTCAGTTATATTATCGCTCTACTAGGAAAATCAACAAAAATGAGGAGCTGCTGGTCTGGTATGATGAGGAGCTTTTGAGCCTCTTGGGTTTCAATGAGATAAAAGCTCAGAGTCCCCAGAATGGTAAGTACTAAATTGTTGACTGTAAGGGTCACTGAGGACTGAAGTCAATCTCCAGCTTCTTCATATGTAGTGATCTTGTCGTACAGGAATTAAAACCTATATAAACCCTTAGCTGGTCAGCTGAAAGAAAAGACCTTCTTATTTGGGGATTCAGCTGGAGGCAGAGAGCAAGAAAAGCATTACAGTTCTCAATGCCATTTTCATTGCTAGCAGAGAAGGGTGCACTAAGGATTCAAGCTGAAATTTTTGAGCTGTGTAATGGATGTCTACGCACCTGACTACCTTGGAATCCTAAAAGCCTAAATATCAAACAGAAATATGCCTTTTTTAGGTCATTGAGGGATCATGTTTAGGTAAGTGTTCAGCTTTAATCTTGTAAATGAGCAGGGCTGTAAAAAGTACTTAAGAACCCGTACGGCTCAATCTGCCTACTTAGCTTTGGACACAGTGGAAGCAAGGAGAAGGGCATGGTTTTCATTCTGAGATATTGCTAGAAATTTATTGTTCTAAAAGAAATTGAGTTGTCAATTGTTGAAAAACTAAAAATCTAGATTATGAAGAGACCAAGCAAATCACTGTCAGTTCTATGCCAAGGTCGACTCCAGCTGACAGTTGCTCTAAAGTTTGATGTAGTTAGTCTGCAACAACAACTTCTCTACATTCCCTTTGGTTGATTTAAACACAGCTTATACATGAAAGCTTGGTTGGTAAAGGTGTAGACTGGTAAAGGTACAAGTTGGTAAATTTAAGTGATAATGTACTTGCCTGTATATTACTATTAAATTAATATGAACACAACCATAGCAGGAACCCACTGAATAATTTTAACTAATTTCAGTGTATTCTGTTAGCTTCTATGTAGGCACACACTGTCAGCCCAGTGGATTTACCGGACCAAAGTGTTATCTACACTAGAAACGCTATATTTAGAGTCAGGATTTTAAACTAACAGGAACAGTGTTCCACCCAAATCAGTAGCCTTGTTTTCTTATAAAATTTCATTTTCTGTAGTTTGGGAAGTGATCTAAGCTGTGCTGAGCCTACAAATTAGAGATTTATAATTCTACCCAAGCAATCTGTGGGCAATCTGTGCCTTGAGGCTTATAGTAGTTTGCCAAATGAACATGAGTAAGGGCTTCAGGCATTATCATCAGATGATTTGTGAAAAGTATTGAATTTCTAGAGTATTCAGAAGATAGAAGCTTATGTCAAAACTTTTGAGTCCAGGTCTAAACCACATCATTACTTGCATATATAGAATTTAATATTCAGCCTGTATTAAATCCAGTGACTTACTTAGGAAATGTAGACCCAAATCTGGGTACAGACTTCAAATTGTCATAAAGTCCATATAGTTTTATCTACACCATCATGTACTGGCCATTTTACATGATACAAACTTGGCTTCAGAGTCTAAATGAAAATATTTCTGCAAGTAGCGTATGAAGGCAAATGTGGTGAACCATTTTCTATAGCAGTGAGGGGCCTGATTCTGCACTGACATCAGCTTTACCATGTGTTATCTTGTATGACACAAGGAATGTTTCTGGGTTGCTTGTTTATGTCAATGACAGGGTCAGGATCTGCCCATGATTCTAACTTTGCAAAACTCATCATCTGTTGTCTGTTTCTGCAGAGCTGAGATGCCAAGAATGTGACCGAGTCTTTAAATGTGAGCATTCCTATCTCTCCCATGTCCGCTTCCTATGTGTCCCAGAGAAGACTGCCCTGCTATGGAGAAACTTCCAGGACCCTAAGATTGAAAAGACCAACTCAGCTGAGCAGACCACGAATTTCCACAGCCTGGCAAGGGATTTAGAGGTCAAAATGGCAGGTTGTAAAGATGATGCCCTGGGTCTCACAGGAGAAAAGAGAGCAAAATCTGAAGAGACTGAGAACAACAGGAGCAGGAAAACAGTGTTGTTGGAGAAAACCAATAACCTGAGTGAGGAACATAACTGTGGGGGCAAGGAAGAGGTTGGAGTAGAGCATGCATTGGATGGTTCTTTCTGGAAGCTTAGTTCAGGGAGGCAGTCAGCTAGGAAGGATGCTTTAGAGCAGAAGCAGAGTGCTTTCACCGAGGTCAGGAGGATGAAGGAGAAGCTGAGGAATGAAAGACTGAAGGAGTCAGAACAGAAAGATGGCACAGTCCCACTTGGTAAAGAGCAGGTATCAAAGGAAGTGTTGCTGAACTCCTCTGGTAGTGCATTCTCCTTTGTGTGGCCCACCAGAGCCCGAGGAGAACAGAAGAGTGCTTTCAGCAAACCCAGTAAATGTCTAGAGGAAAGAGCTGCAATAACTTCTCATCCCATAAGTGAGTCACCAAAGAGCCTGGGGGAGCTGTCTGGCTTCATTGCCACCACAGACGTCATGTGCTGCAGCACTCTTCTCAATTCCAAGTTCTTTGCTGGTGATTTGTGTAATGCTCAGATGTTGCAGACAAGCATTACTCGGAGCAATGTTTTCCCGTATACCTCAGAACCATGGCCCAAACAAGCAGGAGGACAATTACAAAACACATCCACCACTTCTTCTTCCTCCTCCTCTTCCTTGACTCTTCTTCCCCCGACCTTCACATCCTTCGGAGTGGCTGCCCAGAACTGGTGTGCCAAATGCAACCTTTCCTTTCGCATGACATCTGATTTAGTCTTCCACATGCGGTCACATCACAAAAGAGAATACTCCTCAACAGAGTCCCAGTGCAAGAGGAGACGAGAAGAGAAGCTAACATGTCCCATTTGTCATGAATACTTCCGAGAACGTCATCATTTATCCCGGCACATGACTTCTCATAATTAGAGCTGTGCAGACAGATGTCACCAAGGGACTGGAAAGGTTGGGTAGAGAAGGGGAACATGATTCACTTAATTCATTTCTTTTTAAGTTTACATTAATTTCTTACAGGAAATCACTGTTTACAGTAATTTATAATAGATACTTTGCAAAAAAAATGTTTACTAGAGTCTGAATGGGCTGTAAGTTTTGAAAACTCAACCTAGCCCTTGTCAATTTATTTTCAAAGAAATAAAGTAGTGAAATGAATGCACATGCAGTATTAATTTGCAAAGACTTGGGGGAAAACTTATTGTTTTGCGGAGTTTTCTTTGCTTGTATTTGATTTGCTGGTGTCTGTGCAATACAATGTGAATACAGAAAATACGGAAGTAACAACCACCTCATTGAATGAGGAATCTTTATGCACTTAAAACCCCAGAGCTTAAATGCTGAAAGAAAAGGCGTTACTGTTTCTGGCAGCTTTCGTGGATTCATTCCTTTGTGTTAGCTAAATCAGCTCTCTTATCAGATTTGTGAGTCTGAGTGAAAAAAAATTATACCTTACTGTCTCCTTGGTTTTGAAAGAGACTTAGGTTAAGACTTTCTCTGAAATTTGTGATTGTCAATAGCTGATCAACAGACTGTCAAATAGGATGTGACTTGTAAATCAGTATATCTGAGTTTTGTTCTAGCCTTTGCCAGTTTTGGAACATCTTTTATGAAGTCAAATCAGCCTGGATCCATATCAAAATGTGACCTGTAATCAGCGTTATTATGTAGACAGGGAGCACAAATTCTGCCTTGCTGTGTGCTTCCAAGTTCTATATGACTTTGGTAGATGTACAGATCTGATAGGGGCAGAGTTTGGCTTTCAGGTTTTGGATATACTAAACAAAACAACTACAGTATTTGAGTTACTGTTAGCTACTTATAGATAGAATCTGCACACTTTAATTGTGGTAGATAGACTGTTCTGCTAACAGCTATAAGAAGAACTTCCTTCACAGAATGACACAGGCATATATTAGATGCATTGCATTAGACAAGCTTGTCTATCTTTTAGTTTCTACATGGGTCAATTCTGTTTTTTTTTTTAAAGAAGGTGCCAAATTCCCTCTATAGCTTGTCCATATGAGACATTTTTCTCTTGCCTTCTTTGGCCTGAGCTCTGCTTAGTCTCAGAGGCAGATGCTTTATATTGCTCTGGGGGCAGGGGGAAGCAACAACCCTGTCTGTTGTCACCATATCTAATTAGCCTTTCAGTACTTTTAAAATCCACTTAGGATCTTGCTATTGGTAGCTTATGACATTGTGTTCTTCTAGTGAACATATATCTCTGTCATGTATAGTATTTTTTCAGGTTGTCTGCTTATCTCTAAGTCTTATCTGATATTATTAAATTTCAGATAGAGAATAATCGGAAACTACTCATTTCCCACCTAAGAGAACTGCTTGGATTTGCAAAGGACACTGCAATATGCTCCATATTATCTTCCACCATAGTAATGATATAGTCCAGTCTACTGGACACTGGCCAGAGATTTTCTTTGAATTCTCTCGATGATGCCTAGGCTGATATTGCAAGTATCAGCAAGTAAACACATCTGAGTGATAAAAGACAGCCTGAGAGTCTTAAGCTATCTTTTGGGATCAACATATTATCTCAGTGCTATCTCTTGGGAGATTTCTGTAAGTCAGGAGACTGTACTCTTCCCAATATGTTGCTGTAGAACATTAACACATGGCTGTTTCCTATTAACATAAATATTTGACTTATTACAGGACAACCACTGGCTGTGCACCCCAGCTTTATTTTCCCAACATAAAGTGATTAAACTGTTACATTATGCCAGAAGAAATAAAATGAGACTAGAGGTCTGGTTGGATTGTAACACAGCTTTCCAAGGTCAGTGGTAGAAGCTCTTTCACTGGAGTCATTAAAAACCAAAATGAACAAAAGCTTTGAAACATGTAGCACAGGGAACAACCTTGCATTGAGTAGGGAATGATGTGGTTTCCTTCTACTTCTAATCTTTCCATCTCTATTTTGTGTCCAATAACATTTACTGTGTAAGGAACATATTTATGGCAACATTTAATGGGCCAAATTTCACTCCATTTGGCTTTATCTGGGTGCCAGCCAGTTTACTGTGAAGTCAGTGTCCATAAAGTGTAATGAAGGACTCCATGGTGTAACTGCATTCATATGTGGTTAGAGTTACAGTTCTCATTAGTAGTTTAGTCCAGATTGTGATCTCACTTATTCCAGTGCAAATCCAGAATAATTCCATGTTACTACTCCTGATTTACATCAATTTCTTTAAGATCAGCCTGGCCTAGTATAAATGAGACTAAAGCTTTTTTGGGACCATTGCTATAAAAGGTTCTCTTCTGTGCCTACTGAAGGATGCCGTGTTTTTCTAATAGTTTTATGGTTAGGAACCTAGCTTCAGATTTCTTCTGCAAAAAGACAAGACCAGCTGTGTAATGCTCCCCAGTATTATGCTGGTGCATCACTTCAATATTATCGTCCTCCAAGAGCCTGCTTTTCCAGTGTGCCACACCTGGCATATCATTTAGATCAGAATGAAGCTGTACCAAATCTAACTGGTTACATGTTTTCACTGATTTTGTGTTGGTGTGAGTGAGCTCAAGAAACTGTTGAAGATTAACCAGTGATCAAGAGCTGCTGAATTTCAAAACATCTTCCAATGGAGTGTTAGATCTACATCCTTATCGTTTCACCAGTAATTAAAATTCTTCACTCTGCTTGTTGTACAAGGCTTAAGCAAGCAGCAGGGCTACAGGGAGAGATAGCTTTCCATTATGTCATGAAATTGTTTTCTTTGAGGGGGAAAAAAGAGTAAGAACTTTTACCTGGTTTGGTTGTGGGTGTCTCTCAGCCGCAGCAACATACATACTGTGATGACAAACAACATACAAATGTGTTCTGTGTGCAGAAAGGCAAGAGAACCAGTTATGAGAAGTGGCAGACCTGAACCAAAATGTAAAAATGATGATGAGAGGTTTATAATTAGCTTTACTTCTGGTACTGTCCTCACCTCCTCTAAATGCAGGGGCAGCTACATTTTGGTCTTAGCATGTAAAGATTGGGGATTTTCCTCTTGCAACACAGAAAACACACTGCAGGCAAATGTGTATGACACTGCCCTTGCTCCTTTGTAGGTGCCCATTGGCATAAAAATTGAGTGAACAAATTGCTTGTTATACTCAACTCACGTACTTTGTGAAGTAAGACTTGTTTACACACAGAGCTGACATCTTATTGTAAGCTACACCTGTGCTGACAGCAGAGCGAAACAGCATACACACCAACAGAACCAGAATTTGATTCCCTAGGTGTAAATGAACTCTTCTGGAAAGTCCTGTGAGCAGGCAGAGGGGACTTTTATGTCTCAAGTTTAACCAAGTGTCTCATCTAAGCTCAGTTACATAAACCAGGGGGCTCATGCCAAATTTTTGCAGATTTTGTGTCTTTAAATTAAAATATTCAAATTAGAACTGA
Source organism: Phaenicophaeus curvirostris (assembly GCF_032191515.1). NCBI lineage: Eukaryota > Metazoa > Chordata > Aves > Cuculiformes > Cuculidae > Phaenicophaeus > Phaenicophaeus curvirostris. Next base: position 17,993,521 of record NC_091400.1, on the reverse strand, counting down.
GTGATATTGCACAGGCAGGAGGAAGCGTAGCAAGACAAAGGAAAACAAACTTCCTCTAATTGAGTCCTGCTGGAAGCTTTTTGTCCATTATGTCTAGAAGTCTGAACATTTAAACTGGTTCAGATGAAAGGAAATCCTGCTGGAGGAAAGCGTTCCGCTAGAGCAGGGGGCTCATGAAGAAATGAAGGAACTTGAGGAATTCATGAAGGACTGCATTCAGTTCCAGTGCAATGCTGTGATTTTACAGCAGCCTTTCTACAAGTAGAAGTGCTTGGAAATGAAAAAAAATAGAATTTCTTCTACAAAACAGGAGGAGATGATTTGAAGTCATCTGACTGGTTCTTTTCCACGTCTTTACTAGAAACTGCCTGTGTCATTTTGATCAAACCACTGTTTCTCACAGCATCTGTTTCTGGATCAGTGAAAAGGGACACCACACAACGCTGTCAAGTTAGCTGTTCAGGCTGTGTTTCTGCAGTGAGTTGTGAGTTTATTGATAGGAAATGCCAGATTAGGATATTTGTTTAGTTATTGACCCCTGAACTTTTTCCAGCAAAGATGTGTTTTTCCATAAAGACAACACTCAGATATGCTTTTGAAGAATATATACTTATCTAATTGTTTTTGAGTAGTTTTTCACTAATCAGTGCAGTTTGTGGGCTCCCATTGGTCTGGAGAGTACAGTTTGAAAATCACTGAACTAAGGCAGCTTTTGTGGTCTGATGAGGGAAGACTGCATTGGAAGCTCTCTACAGAGAGCAAGAATGCACCATTTTGTAGAAAAAAAAGTTAGTAATTTGACTGCCATTTCTTGGTCAGAGTTCTGTGAATGCTGAAAGGAGAAAGATCATACTGCTAGGAGGTCTGATACATCAATTCCTTTCTTCCTGCCTTTTAAAAGCAACACGACTAGGATTAAACCTGAGGAAGTTATTCTAGGTGGGATGGTAAGGAAATAGTGTATAAAATGCTTAAGTCTGTCAGCTCTGGAACCAGAAGACAAGGGTGGCAGTTTCAGTGTGTTCCCTGTTGTGTGGTGGAAAGGCACTTGTCACTTCCTAAGAAAACTTCTTTCTCATCTAAACCACGAAACATGGATTTTCCATAACTATATTTAATTCATAGTTTTGTTACGTTCAAACCTCTCAATACAGTGCAATTTTCTACACAATTACTGTCAGTACTTCTGTGAAGGCCTGTTCATCACACTGTGCTGTGGCCATGGCTTGGCTTGAGCTCACATTTTTAGTGGTCCCTAGAAACATAAAAGAAGCCAAGTGGAGCCAAACCCAGGGGCCATACACACGTAGTGGGACATACAGGTTGGGATCTATGTCTTCCTTGACACTGTAGAAGGAGGTGGAAGATCCACATGGAAAAATAAAAGAAAGTTCTTGACTGCACAGAGAATAGGGATCAGCTTTAGTTCTGAAAGTGCAGGTTTAGGCCTCAGGGAAAGTCCTATTACCTCTCATAATTCCAGATGTTCTAGAAGTGTTTGGTACTTCTAAACAGTACAGTCTCACTATGTTCAGTGCCACTTGCCTCAGCAACTCCTGCAAGTTCTTGCCTTTACAAGTATTTCCTTTTTGTCAGTTCTGAATTTGCCTTCACTGTATTGAAGTGAGAGAGGGTAGGATATAGTTAATCTACCCTGCTTGTTATCTCTCCACTGTGAGATAGGAAAGCTGGTCTTTACAGTGTCTTCTAACAAGATGTTTCTTGCGACCGTACCTTGAAGAAAAACAATTTAACACAATTTACACTGCGTTGTGTCCAACTTCTAAGCTCATTGAGATGGGAATAAACGTGACATAGCAGCTTGTGAAGACAGGAAAAAGTAGGTTTTTAACACACTGGCCTTTGTCAAGCCTGGTGGATTCACTGCCAATTAACCAGGAGATGACCTATGATATAGTAAATAATATTTTGTTAATTAATAATATTTGTCAAGGTTGCACATTAGCTTTCCAGCAAAAATGATCAATTCAGTGAACTAACAGCACTATTGATTTCAGATGGGTTCACCAGAAAATGCATTTTTGTGGTTTATTTTCCCAATCAGATTCCAATTTCTAGAGGTGTTTGTTGTTCATAAGTACTTACCATATTACTACAAGAAGGAACTATTTGCTATTTGTGCCAGTATGATATAGCTTTTAGTCCTTGAATGGATGGCTAAGGTTTTTAAATATTTGGTTTAACAACTACTATTGTTTGTACATTACAGCACAACTGATTGCATTTAGGTAAACAATGCAGTATATCTAGACCGTTTAGGTATTAAAGAGGCTTAAAAGACATCAGAAGAAATACATTAGTGTAGTTTACTCATTCATTGACTATTTCAGTCTTTTCCATGTTAAGTATCTAATATTCTTCATATATGTATCACTTTACACAAAATTCTGTATGAGTTTTAACTCATTTAAATGTTTTCCACAACACTCATAAGTTAAACAACTAGCTAGTGTGTAAAAATCAGAATATGAAAATTGGTCAAAAGAGTGAAGTTAATGATCAAACCGAGTGCAGTTGGTAAGTCAAGCAAGTAGTAAAAAAATGGCAAGTCTACTTGGTTTTCAAAATTGTTTTCTTGTGAATACTGTAAGAAATTCTCTGCAGTCAGATGTTTTAACACAATTTATAAAGAAAAACGGCGGTAACTTAAAAATGAGCAGGCAAACAGCAACGTATAAGAACTGCAGACTCTTAACTGACTAAATTTGAGGGGACCACTTTCCTAACTTAAATGCCATATAGATTGCATTTTGTAGAGATGAAAATATTGAGATCTGGATTAAAGTTATATTTATTTCTAAATCACTGCAAAGACAGATGGTTAGATAAGAAGTGTAAGAAAGACAAGGAATGCTGTCCATTGACAAAACTCATGTCAATAACTCTGTTAGTAGCTCTGGAATATACCATTACCTAATAAGTAGCTTGTTAGCAGGGTACAAAAGATATTTCTTTGCTTTCTTCTTGTCTTTAGGGCAGGACAAACAGCAATCTGGTTTTAGCCTTAAATAAAAGCATATGATTCTTTTCCTTGACCGTTGATCTGAGCACTGAGTGAAAGAGTCAATGTACTGCCTTTCCACTGCTCCCTCTGCCAGATACTAAGGGAGAAATAGGAATACGCCTAAGAAATACCAAGAGTGTGGGCAACAGTGACAGACCGAATATTTATCAACCTGACAACCTGACAGACAGAACAGTTATTTTTGGTACCTCTAAATGATGAAATGGAGGAAAGATCTAGCTCTTGCAGTTCAGAAAACACTCTCAGATACTGTTAATTCTTCTTAATGTGTATAAAAAAGAATGCACAGATTTGCATAAAAGCTTTGAGGTGGTTCACAAGCCTTCAATACTGGGAGCTGGGGTTTTCTACAGGACTGAAGGAAATCTCAGTGATTTGGAGCTGAATCTTAAAAAACAGACACTGCAACAACTAAGATTTACATTGGATCACAGGAGAGGAATTCAGAAACCCCAGTGAATTACCCCTGTATCTTGACCATGCCCAGAAAGAGTTGGGTTCCACAGAATGGGGTAAAAAAGTCAGTGCATTGAAAAGGGAGCCACTTTGAGCTATGTACAACCCCTGACCACAGAGATTGGGATGAAGTTCCAATTCCTTTCTAGAATTTACATTTGGGGACATTTCCTTTCCAAAGAACTTTGTCACTAGAAAACTCACACAAAAAATGGGACTCCATTGTGCAGCCTCCCTCAGTTGAGAGGAACCCAAATCCATTTCTGCTGCTCAAAATGGTACCATTGATTATGCTTGTGAATTATTCTGCGTAGCAGAAGGGACTTGCAACGTCTTATGTTGGAACTAGGCTTAGTAAACAACCTATGGCATATTGAGCCAAATGGATACCACAAAGAGGAGCACCTGTAGCCTGCACATTTGCTCACATGCATATATGCACATACACTCAGAGATTTTAAGGGTCTTAATTCTACATTAGTTACCTAAATTATGGCTAAATCACACTCTGGATTCCCAAACCCCTCAGGGATCCCAGAGTTCAGCCTCTGGGAGCATAAGACCCTTTGTCTCTTTTGAAATTTACAGCCTACTTTTTTTTCTAGGGGCACATTCCCCCACTGGGCTATCTAGAGCTGTGCAGGTGAGCACTAAGCATCTCCTTTGCTTTGATTAGTGCTGCTTCAGCTGGTGTTTCTATGTGAGGAGAGACCCCTTTCCCTTCCCAAGAAGCGCTCTCTGCAGAGGTCACTGATCTGGAGGTGGGGATGATGATGTAGAAATTGGTATCGTCTACTTGATATGTCTGTGGGGAATGGCAGCCACCGCTGGTCTGTTCCCCAATGATGAGAGCTCTGCCGAGTCTCTTCATGATGTATACAAACTCTTCAGCAGCTCCAGCTGTCACAGCACTGGTAAGGATTATTAGCCCCTTCTGAGAGCCATACCTTTCCCCTGAGAGAAAAGATAAAAAGCATCAGAAAACACATCAGTTTCCAGAAATTTATTTGCATTGTGGAGCAAAAAGAGTCATGATACAACTCACTTCATTCCCTACTTGCTACTAACAGCCAAAGAAATTAGGAAATGTACTTCCTCTCTGCGGTGGTATTAAAGCACTTTTTACACTAGCCTAGCCTCTATACTATAAAAAAGACAGGCATCCTATGTGGAGCTCTTGTGCCATCAGTTTCTAGCTATGAGCTTCAGAAGCACAAACAGCAGCTCCAGCTTACTACTGCTGGCTTTTTAGTGGCTTTGAGTTTTACAGGAGCTCAAGATTCCACCAGAGGAGCGGGATAGGCAAGTGAGAAAAGCAGCATTTTCCGCTGCTCCAGCAGGAACCCTCAAAGCACAGCCAACAGAATCTTCAGTTTCACTCTCATTCCTGCTCTAGGAACATGGCTGTCACAGAGCTTGGCCTGAAAACTACACAGGTGGCATTTTATGAAATTATAATTATAGTGGTTTCCCTCAGCCTTTTTATAGTCTGTAAATGGAAGCTGTTGCATGGCCTTTGTCCCAAGCCCTTAAACAAATACTCCTTTCTTATTAGGATCTGAGTCAAGTTATCTCATTTTCTCACAATAACCAGCTGACAAGAGTAGGAGGCTTTTTGCACTCTATTTTCAATGTATCTGAAGATGTTAGATACTTACTGAGATCTTAGTTCCTGTGAAAAGGTGGCCAATGCATCATAAGTGGGACTTGATAACTTCAAACCCACTCTAAACTGCTCTCAAAATGTCATTCTTGAAGTTACTGTACAACATATAATTCTCATACTAAACTGTAAGAGAGGGGTCAATAGCATGGTGATTAATTTTCACACTGTCTTGTGTGTGATGATCTTCTTATTTCACTATAGTTGCAATATCCATCTGAAGACCCTTTTCACAGTAGATACATATAACACAAGACCACATCCATCTCCTCTGAACTTAATGAGTCTGCCTGCTCTCTTTGATGGGAACTGGAATGTGTCGATAGTAATCACATCCCTTAGCACCACCCAGCTCTGACTGCGTGGGAAAATAGATGAACTCTGCAGCCTGTTGAAAATGTTTAACTATTTCAGCATGCTCCAAGCCAATAATTGCAGACACCATTGTGATACTTTTTTTTGATACCATCTTAGCTTTAAAGGGGAAAATAATTAAAGTCAATATTTGAGGCTTTTTAGCACTCTAACTGCACTGTATGGTGCTAAAGAGCTCTGTTTCTCCATGTTGCAGCATCCTTTCAGCTTCCATGAGCACTGGGGCAGGGTGCGTGCATGTGAGTTTGTTTGGGTGTGTGATACTTTGCCAAATGCTCACTCAGATGCCAACAGTTAGTGCTTTTCTTTCTCTCTTGCATTCTCTGGACAAACGGAGCTATTGTGGATGTTTTCATTCACTGAAACAGTGGATTTAACAGTTAGGAGATGAGGAGCTACATATAAAACTATGTGTGAGCATTGGAAAAGATATTACTAGATGTCTAGGCAGCACAGGATTTATTTTTAATTTTGGCAACTTTTAAAAGGAGCAAGTCACAACTGCTTTACACAGTGTTCAGCTAATCTTCTGGAGACCAATTTACAAACCTCTGTGCCTAATTTACCCAGTTCCTAGGAGTGATAAACTGTTATTGATGGATGGCTTTGAGGGACATGGCTGAAGTGCACATTTTATTTTACATTCTTTGACAGCTTAAGCTAATCATGGCAGGTGCTTTCATCAAATGAGTTATGATGTCTAACGGTTCACTTCAAAATACACAAAGAGAGACATAATGAAAAGGTATTCTAAACAAAAATCACCACTTTACCTTTGAGTTGTGTCTGGGTCCATATTTCCTTTACTGAGTCACTGGGTCTGTCATAAACTTTGTCCAAGAGAATTTGGTATCCTTCATCAAAGAAGTATGAACATAGGATTGCAATGGAAGTGGTGGAGCCTCCAATATTGTACCTTTTAAAAAATTAAAAATGTTAGGGAAACAACCGAAAATTTGTTGAAGACAGTAATTCTCCATTCCAAGTATTGTTCCCTAACATCTGTGCAGAAAGGGGTTATAGCTACATTTTGATACATTTACATTTCATTTACCCTTATCAGCTTTGGTATATTTATCAGAGAAACAAAATCTTGTCTAAGATTCTTGGACTGTTATTGCCCTCAACTGACTTCAAAAGCAAACATAAAATGGAATGGTCTATTTTTATCTTGTTCAACCTGGAAAAAAAAATCAGAAAGTAAGCAAAGACTTAATCTGCAGAGAAACACCAGATTCTTGTTATTCTTCTACTCTGAATTACCCATGCTGTTACTGACATTGGCAGCGTGAGTAGATACCTAAATCCTAATATATAAAGGTAGATCCCAATTTAAACAACATCTGTTTCTAGAACTATTGTATTCTTATTTCCTTCTGTATACAATGAGAGTACTTGGTGTCCAGCAACATACAAGATCCAGACATTTCTTTCTGTGCCTAAAGATTGCATTGGCTGTTTTGTTTAAGATAGCCATTTTTGAATACTTCGGTTGTAGCTTAATTTTACCAGTTTCTGAAGATTAAGTTTACTGGAGAGCCTAAGTGTCGTTGGAGAACACCTGCTATGAATATACACAATGGAATATGAAATTATTTTTTATCTGTCACTTTTCACTAGTACTAGAGCACATACAGCCCTGGAAATATTTCACTTTGCTCATTAGTAGGATATAGATACAATGCTTTCCTGTAGTTGAGAGCTTGGCAACAGACATTCTAGCAAAAATTTGCTAGAAAATGAGTTTTGTTCAGTCCAGTCCATAACTAAGTTTTTCACCTCCAGAAGAGGATTAGACAATAAGCTACCTTGTTATTTTGCAGCATTTGGGAGCTGTATGCTGGACTCACACTCTGACTGGCTAGAAATGAAATAAACTTCTTTAGTGTATCCCAGACAGCAGCTGACCGAAAACTAGGGCAAGAAATAGGAAAGTCCTGGTCCTATCTCAAAGTCTATTGGAAGATGGTGGTGCCTTTGCTGAATTTGAATTCAATCATGGGTGTACGTTTATGGTTGCAGAGATCTCTCTCTGCTCTCATCACTCTGTTCTCATCTGTTCCTGCACATGCTGCAAATCCCAGAATATTAAGAAGATTACCAAGTATTGACAGCTCCACGATGGCAATGGACCTAAGTGCTTCTAGCATTAAAAACAAGTTCTTACAAAGGTCTTAATTTCTTTACTAGATATTTAGGATGTTCTGGGCTCACAAACATTAGCTCTGGACCAAAACAAGGGAATGACTTAACTAAATACTGTATGGGAAGAGTATATTTGTGATATTCGTCTGTTTTGATAGCTGGCAACAAAGGGATGCCATCTGCTGGCTAATGAGATTTGAAGCATTGTTGACACGCTGACATGCTGGACTGCCCAATAGAATACTAAGTTGAAAGCAGGAGTATCTTTATCAATGACCTGGATGAAGGCATTGAGTGTGTCCTTAGTAAGTTTGCAGACAACACTAAGCTGGGAGGAAGTGTCAATCTGCTGGAGGGTAGGGAGGCTCTGCAAAGGGATCTAAGCAGGCTGGACCACTGGGCAGAGTCCAGTGGCATGAGGTTTAACAAGGCCAAATGCCAGGCCCTGCACTTTGGGCACAACAACCCTGTGCAGTGCTACAGACTAGGAGAAGTCTGTCTAGAAAGCTGCCTGGGGGAGAAGGACCTGGGGGTGTTAGTTGACAGCCAACTGAATATGAGCCAGCAGTGTGCCCAGGTGGCCAAGAAGGCCAATGGCATCTTGGCTTGGATCAGAAACAGTGTGACCAGCAGGTCCAGGGAGGTTATCCTCCCTCTGTACTCGGCACTGGTGAGACTGCTCCTTGCATCCTGTGTTCAGTTGTGGGCCCCTCACCACAAGAAGGATGTTGAGGCTCTGGAGCGAGTCCAGAGAGGAGCAACAAAGCTGGTGAAGGGGCTGGAGAACAAGTCTTATGAGGAGTGGCTGAGAGAGCTGGGGTTGTTCAACCTTGAGAAGAGGAGGCTGAGGGAAGACCCTGTTGCTCTCTATGACTACCTGGCAGGAGGTTGTAGAGAGGAGGGTGCTGGCCTCTTCTCCCAAGTGACAGGGGACAGGACAAGAGGGAATGGCCTCAAGCTCCGCCAGGGGAGGTTTAGGCTGGATATTACGAAAAAATTCTTCACAGAAAGGGTCATTGGGCACTGGAACAGGCTGCCCAGGGAGGTGGTTGAGTCACCATCCCTGGAAGTATTTAAAAGATGGTTAGATGAGGTGCTCAGGGACGTGGTTTAGGGGCAGATAGTAATGGTTGGACTCAATGATCCAAGAGGTCTTTTCCAACCTGGTGCTTCTGTGGTTCTGTGTGATTCTGTATGATGCTGTAGCTTGCTACAACAGGGCCTAGGAGTGCTATAGTACCTTTAAGCCACCTTTGTGCCCTGTGAACCAGGGTCATTCTGTACAGGACTGATTGCCCAGGATAAATTTGCACTGCAGATAGGGCAGACTAGATGTTGTAACAGAGCTCTACACATGGTCTGGTTTTTTTGACTGTTCAATCACTTGACTACTGCCTGCAGTAACAGATTAAACCAAGTCATATATATATATAATTAATACAAGACACATGCAGAGTTAGATTAGAAAGAAATCAGAAAAAGAAAACAGGATAGGAATCCAGAATTGCATTCTGAAATATATTCCCTAAATTGCCTATTTAGGTCTAAACATCTCAAGTGATGGTACAGTTTATCTTGAGATATACTTCCAGACTGTTATTGTTTTCCTTGGCTGTTTTCCTTTTCTCATTTAATCCCAGCAATGTTAGCCTGTAAACAGGACGGTAAGCCATGTAAAGCTAACTCACTGTTACAAATAAAATGCTGGTTTGAAAGAGCTTTGGTTATTTGCCATTCAAAAGTTTACCTCATGTCTATGATTAATGCATCTGTGTGAACAATTTTCTTCCAAACATGCTCTACCAGTAGGCTGGACACCTGGGTTAGAAGTTCACGGTCTCCAAACATATCGAATCTCAGATAGCCGATGTTGTTTTCAAATACATTTGTGTGGAATGAAAATTTAATCAGATCTTCAAATGCTTCTGGAGAAGGGATCTGAAACAGTTTGGAAAAACAAAACAAATCATTTGTTGGCACTGACAGCTTGGCACAAGATTTAAAAAGAATTATGTGGGTCAAATTCAGTCCAGGTGGGACAGATGTGAGGAGTGTGACCAAGTTTAAAGAACATAATGAATGATATTAAGAATTGTGCATATTAAACATACATTGGCATTGGCTGCTGCACTGTTTGCCCAGTATAATGTGCATCAATATCATGCCCAGAACCTGGATCAGGCACATATTTATCACAGCTCAGTTTATTTTTCAAAAATACAGGAATTTCCTTGGACCAAAGAGGCTGAGCAGGCCAAAAGAACCATTCCTCAGACTGCAGCATAGACCACTATCCCAGGAGTGCTACCCAAACCCACTTATTTCTTTTAGCAGTTCTTTTACAATAAGGCACTTGGGACATTTATAAACCCTTGATTGGCCTCAGCTGACAAACAACTGCTGGCTACAGGTGAGGGTGGCCCCAGCTCCTCTTAATGAGCTAGTCCTTGTGACAGTGAAGAACCTGATGTGCTGGGTGTGTGCTAGGATACTCATGAGGCAGACATGATAAATCTCTTATATGGTGGCCATGTGCCTGGGGTCTCATGTGTTAGGCTGTGATTAATTTAATTTTGTTTATCTTACGCTATTAAACAACAGACTTTTTTTTAATAGCAATGTGTAGCCAACTAATAAAGTTATCCTAGTAACCCCTACATGCACTGGAGATATAGCCTGCTTCTATTGCCAAACTTATGTTCTGCATGCATGTATGTGTCTGAAAATGGAAGGCTTTCATTCAGCTTAAGGAGATAAGGCTTTGGGATATATACGACTTATGTGACCTTCAACAGCTTGGTCTTTTCTCCTCAGGGTTGCTGTGAAAATGATTTTATACTTGCTTTTTAACCAGTTGTCCTCTGCCACGGCTCATCCCCAGACAATCCATAGTTTTATACTCAAAACAACAAGCAGTCAGCAGTGAGCAATATGTTAAAAGATGCTTTTCCAATCTGCAACATGCCACAGATTTTGGGAGGCATGAGCTTTCCTTTCTGCAGTTGTAGAGGAGTCAGGCAATTTTCTGCCCTGCATGTAGTGCTCTGGCCTGGGGCTGCGCTCCTGCCAAAAGTAGGTCTGACACAGCGAAAGAAGGTTTCCAAGGTGTGTGAATGCAGCTGTATTTGACACAGCTCAAGCATTTTACTTTTGCCTGGGGAAAAATTACCCACCATATGTCACTTTTTGCTGCCCTGGGCTGCTTCATCATTCAGCACCTTCAGTATGCCAAAACTACCAAAATTTCCAACATTAATTTAAAAGCTGCTGGCCAGTAGTAGTTGATCTGAGCAAATTCTACTGAGTTCTTTCCTGTACCCTTCTTTCTCACTGTATTTTGTGGAAATAACCGTTGTATCTAGACTGTAAATATATCAGTCCAGCACTACTGAGTTTGTCATTTCCAATTGACTACCCAGTGACAGCAATGTTACTTGATCTGCCCACTGTACTTTGATTAACAAATTACAGTTTGGAAGAATATATCCAGCATGCATTGCATTGTTCTGTCAGAACTTATATCTAATTCAGAGGTACTATGTTCCCCCAGGAGGAAAAAATCATCACTCATTGGTAACATCTACAAATAAAATTGATGTGTAACTCTCAGCCACTTACTAATGATATTTTAACTGAACACACAGATTTCTTAGCTCTGTAGACAACAATAACTGCTAGATGCATACCCATGAACACGTTGATTAAGAATAACCTCTCTGTCTACATATGGTAATTTTTTTTTTCTACTTGTTCTTTTACTGTATTGCATGACATCTTTGTTCACTGAGGACTTCAGGACTTGCTAGCAACGTTGCTAACTCTTGGAAATACATTACAGATTTTAAAGCAGGCAGGTTGCTCTTCAAGCTAATAATGAATATGGAAGAATCTTAATGAAAAACTTCTTCATCTTCATTGCTGCAGGAAAAGGTATGAAAATGTCTGTTTTAAAGGCTCTAAGAAAAGAAGTCTGGAAAAAAAGTGCTCAGAATCTAATTTTGCAGGGGTGAGGAAAGCCTCCAGAATGAGCAAAAGAGAGGAGGAAACTGGTACTGACAGTAGAGAGCTACTATCCTGGAAAACTGCAGATTCATGACACTGGCACCATGGGCCATGTACTGCTGGTACCTAAAGATATGTGTCTGGCTTCAGAGAGCAACAGCATATTCTCCTTCTGAAGGCAGGGCTCTGTTTGCAGGCCAAGGACAATCTGGGACAGGATGCAGCTGAAAGTAAGATCTTGCTGCTCAGTCAGGCGATGTTTACATACAAATGACTTGATGTTAACTACAAACCCTCAGGTGCCTTAGTAAGAACACCATAAGCAATGTGGCTAGAAAGCTGGGCCTGCAACCTAACATCACTTAAGCCAAGGAAGACTTGTTTTCATTAACTATGAGGGTTTCCAGACCTATTCTCCAGTTTCCTTCCACAAATGAGTGCTCTAATTGGAACAAGTGATGTGGCACAAAATGGACCTAGAATGCGGCCCTGGGACTCATGCAGGGAGCTTCTTCCTTAGTTGTGCTACTGATACATACTCCAACAATGGGGAAAGTACTTTTGCAGCTGTCTCTCTCTTCCCTCTTTTCTCCCCTTTCACCTCCCCCTAAGTTGTTTTGTCTATTTAGAGGGAAATTGTATTTTCATAGCTAATTTTGTGCTGGCCATTGCAATGTAACTCCTATTTCCATTAAGACTACTAGGCTTGTCAACTTCCAGCTCTTAAAATATTATCAGCCCACAGTCTTGTGCAATTGTAAATCCTGAAACTGGTTTAAGAACCATGAGGTCTTGGGGGCTGGGTTGTGGGGTTGCACCTTTCTTTCTTAGTATGACATTTGGGTTCATTCTGTACCCTTACAGTCTGGAATGGAACCATCCATCCTGGCAGGTACCCCAGCTCAAGGACTGCGCAGGATCAGCTATATCCCTGACAGCCAGTGTTCACTTGCTCTTGAAAACACCTGTATCACTGAGCGATTTCCAGGCATCTCAGTCTAGTACATCAGTAGCCTTACTATTACAAAGATACTTCTAACCTATAGCATAAACAGCCTGAGTTTCCTACTTTCTACTGTTTAAGCGCATTACTTCTTGTTCTATTTACCATGGAGAAGAGAACAGATTATTCTCTTAAAATTTGAAACAGCATCTTACTGAATCTGAAGACATGAGACATTTTTTTGCCTTGCGTGAACTTGTATAGTTCCACTGACTTTACTGTGGTTATGTAGATATAAACCAGCATTTTATGGGCCCACATCATTTTATTTCCACCTGTTAGCAATAGATGTAGCACTTTGATTATCTGTCTTGACAATTCGAGGCCAAGCACTTTGATTTCACTCACTGATGAAGGGACATAAGCAAACTATACTCCTTTCTGGTGAAACATCTGCAATTCTTGCCTCCATCAGCAAGGACAATATTCTGCTAAAGGACTTCAAATGCAGGAACAATTTCACTTTGTAAAGGATTCCTTTTTGTCTTTTTTCCTCTAATCATGATTTTCAACTTCTCATCTAAAACATTAACATAAAAATTCTGTTAGGTATGAAGAGTGCATTAAAAGTATTTGGACATTATCAAGTGGCCAAAAAAGTCACTTAGAATCATAGAATCATAGAATAACCAGGTTGGAAGAGACTCACTGGATCATCGAGTCCAACCATTCCTATCAAACACTAAATCATGCCCCTTAGCACCTCGTCCACCTGTGCCTTAAACACCTCCTGGGAAGGTGAATCAACCACCTCCCTGGGCAGCCTGTTCCAGTGCCCAATGACCCTTTCTGTGAAGAATTTTTTCGTAATATCCAGCCTAAACCTCCCCTGGCGGAGCTTGAGGCTGTTCCCTCTTGTCCTGTCCCCTGTCACTTGGGAGAAGAGGCCAGCACCCTCCTCTCTACAACCTCCTGCCAGGTAGTCATAGAGAGCAACAGGGTCTTCCCTCAGCCTCCTCTTCTCAAGGTTGAACAACCCCAGCTCTCTCAGCCGCACCTCATAAGACTTGTTCTCCAGCCCCTTCACCAGCTTTGTTGCTCTTCTCTGGACTCGCTCCAGAGCCTCAACATCCTTCTTGTGGTGAGGGGCCCACAACTGAACACAGGATGCAAGGAGCAGTCTCACCAGTGCCGAGTACAGAGGGAGAATAACCTCCCTGGACCTGCTGGTCACACTGTTTCTGATCCAAGCCAAGATGCCATTGGCCTTCTTGGCCACCTGGGCACACTGCTGGCTCATATTCAGTCGGCTGTCAACCAACACCCCCAGGTCCCTCTCCTCCAGGCAGCTTTCTAGACAGACTTCTAGTCTGTAGCACTGCACAGGGTTGTTGTGCCCAAAGTGCAGGGCCTGGCATTTGGCCTTGTTAAACCTCATGCCACTGGACTCTGCCCAGTGGTCCAGCCTGCTTAGATCCCTTTGCAGAGCCTCCCTACCCTCCAGCAGATTGACACTTCCTCCCAGCTTAGTGTTGTCTGCAAACTTACTAAGGACACACTCAATGCCTTCATCCAGGTCATTGATAAAGACATTGAACAGGGCTGGACCCAGCACTGAGCCCTGGGGAACCCCACTTGTCACTGGCCTCCAGCTGGATTTAACACCATTTACCACCACTCTCTGGGCCCGGCCATCCAATCAGTTTTCCACCCAGGAGAGTGTGCGCCTGTCCAGGCCAGAGGCTGACAGTTTCCGAAGCAGAATGCTGTGCAAAACTGTGTCAAAGGCTTTACTGAAGTCCAGGAAGACCACATCCACAGCCTTTCCCTCATCCAGCAGCCGAGTCACTTTGTCATAGAAGGTGATCAGGTTAGTCTGGCAAGACCTGCCTTTTGTGAACCCGTGTTGACTGGGCCTGATCACCCTGTTCTCTTGCATGTGCTTCATGATAGCACTCAAAATCACCTGCTCCATGACTTTCCCTGGCATGGAGGTCAGACTGACAGGCCTGTAGTTCCCTGGATCCTCCCTGCGACCCTTCTTGTAGATGGGCACAACATCAGCCAGCCTCCAGTCCAGTGGGACTTTCCCAGTCTTCCAGGACTGTTGGAAGATGATGGAAAGGGGTTTGGCCAGCACAGCCGCCAGCTCCTTCAATACCCTTGGATGAATCCCATCCGGCCCCATAGACTTGTGACTGTCTAGTTGGGCTAGCAAGGCTCTGACCACCTCCTTTTGGATCATGGGAGCCTCATTATGCTCCTCTAGCTCCTGGGTTTGTACACAGACAGAACGACTTTCTTTACAATTAAAGACTGAGGCAAAGAAGACGTTAAGTACCTCAGCCTTTTCCTCATCCCCTGTCACTGTTGTTCCTTCTGCATCCAATAGGGACCGTATGGTCTCCCTAGTCCTCCTTTTATTATTTATATATTTATAGAAGGATTTTTTGTTATCTTTCACAGACTTTGCCAATCTGATTTCTAGTTGAGCCTTAGCCCTTCTGATTTTTTCTCTACACAATCTCACTTCCCTCCTGTAGTCCACCCAAGAGGCCTGTCCCCTCTTCCAGAGCCCATAAACATTTCTCTTCTTCTTGATATCCCTCAAGATCTCTCTGCTCAACCAAGCTGGTTTTCTCCCCTGCCGGCTTTTTTTCCGGAACATGGGGATGGCTTTCTCTTGAGCTGCTAGGATTTACTTTTTGAAGAGCTCCCAGCCCTCATGGGCTCCCTTGCCCTTAAGTACTGTCTCCCATGAGACTTTGCCAACCAGCCTTCTGAAGAGTTCAAAGTCTGCCCTCTGGAAATTTAATGCTACTGTCCTGCTAACCACCCTCTTCACTTCACCAAGAACAGAAAACCCTATCATCTCATGATCGCTTTGTCCTAGGCGTCCACCTACTGCCACATCCCCCACAAGGCCTTCTCTGTTCACAAACAGCAGGTCCAGGAGGGCACCCTCCCTTGTTGGTTCATTTACCAGCTGTGCAAGGAAGTTGTCTCCCACGCACTCCAGGAATCTCCTAGACTGCTTTCTATTGTACTTCCAGCAGATATCAGGAAGATTGAAGTCTCCCACAAGTATGAGAGGCATTGATCTAGAGATTAACCCCAGCTGTTTATAGAAGAGCTCATCAGCTGCTTCTCCTTGGCTGGGTGGTCTGTAACAGACTCCCATCACAAAATCTACCTTCTGGTGGGCTCCTCTGATTTTAACCCACAGGCACTCAATCTTCTCATCGCCACAATCTATCTCAATGGTGTCTAAGTCCTCCCTTACAAAGAGGGCTACCCTGCCTCCTCTCCTACCCTTCCTGTCCCGCCTGAAGATTTCGTACCCCACCATAGCTGTACTCCAGTTATATGAGTCATCCCACCACGTTTCCGTGATGGCAACGACATCATAGGCTCCTTGCCCTACGACAGCTTCCAGCTCTTCCTTCTTATTCCCCATGCTGCATGCATTGGTGTAAATGCACTTCAGCTGAGCTGCCGAGCCTTCAGCCCTCCTAGAGGGAACAGAGTTCATTCCCAATTGCCTGGTAACTGGAGTAGCTACCTCCAGAGTGCCCATATCTCCCTTAGCACCCTCAGGTGTGTTCTCCCCCACTTTCTGTGTGGTGATGTACTGGTGGTCCTCACCAGCACACCCCCTCCAAATCACCATTGCCCCATGTCCAGGCTGGTTCCTGTCTAGCCTG
Organism: Phaenicophaeus curvirostris; assembly: GCF_032191515.1. NCBI lineage: Eukaryota > Metazoa > Chordata > Aves > Cuculiformes > Cuculidae > Phaenicophaeus > Phaenicophaeus curvirostris. Next base: position 17,977,187 of record NC_091400.1, on the reverse strand, counting down.
GGCTCAACCCCCTCCCCCTTCACATCTAGTTCAAAGCTTGATTTATGAGCTTAGCTAGGTTTTTAGCAAGGGCTTTAGTCCCCCTAGGAGACACACGTGTCCCATCCTTAGCAAGAAAGCCTGGGGTGCGTGAGTCACCCCATGATCAAAGAAGCCAAAGCCCCTCTCCTCACACCAGGCTCGGAGCCAGGCATTAATTGAGTTCTTCTTCCTAAGTTCCAGCTCCTCTCTATTTAGCCTTGGGATGGAGCAGAATACTATTTGTGCCCCAGAGCCCTCCATCATTTTCCCAATGGCCCTGAAGTCATTCTTGATGGTTTTGCTCTTTTTGTTTACTAGATCATCGTTACCAGTTTGGACTACTATCAGAGGATAGTAGTCTGTCTCGTGGACCAGGGAAGGAAGTTTTCTAGCTACCTCCTTCACTGATGCCCCTGGTAAGCAGCAGACCTCTCTGTGGAGCGGGTCTGGTCTGCAAATGGGTCCCTCCGTTCCTTTTAGGAGGGAGTCCCCTACAACAATCACCCTCCTCTTCTTCTTAATGGAGGATGTTTTTATCTTTTTCTGAGGATGATGAGGCCTAGGGAAAGATTCTAGGCTGTGGGAGCCATCATCCTCATCCTCAGGGTTGGATTCTACCTGCAGCACCTGGTACTTGTTCACCAGGGGGATCTGGGGTTTTGGTGTCTGGGTGAGGGGAGCAGGTTTCTTTTGTCTGGCAGGAACTTGATGCCATTCCCCATCTCTTGTAACCCCAACCTTGCAGTTTGCAGGTGGATGGTGTTTGGAACACTTGGGAACACTCTTATCACTTAAAACTGATATAACACATTTGCCAAAATCAGGCAGCTATTCTTCCACTGGTAGTCTACAATACTCAGATAGTCATGAACACAAATGTTTCAATATGAAAAGGAAGATACGACTGCAAGGAAAGAGAGGCAAACAGAAGAATAAGAAGTATTGAACTGTGCTTCAGCAAGTTTATAGAGCTCTGCATTATAAGCAGAATGTTATTTTCTGACTCGTAAACAATATATGCAACATTTGCCTCTGGGAATTCTGACTATGGAAAGTGGCATTTATGCAGCAGACAACTCCATCTAGCAGTGACCTTGCTGCTGCTGCTGCTGCAGAGGAGACATTCACTACCCTGTAATACGCTTCAGCAGTTATTCTAGTGTAGCAGATGCAAAGGTCTACATGCATTTTACTTGTCTGTCTCCTATGTCCCATCCCATCCTTCCTGCAGTTATTCATCGTCACTTTCATTTAATTGTGTTGGATCTGCTTCACTCTCAAGGTCATCATCAAGAAAATCCCACTGTCAAGGGAAAGGGTGGCTTGGAAGGTAGGTAGCACAAGAGAAAAACTAGCTCTTAGGTTTTTGAGGAATAAACATGATACAGATTAAAAGAGCCACTGTCAAAGAAAATAATTTACAAATGCAGTTAGTGCCATCATGTAAGCTTCACTGCTCTCTTGGGTATTGGTATGGGGGTAAAAGTTCCATGGAAAGCATCCCTCTCAGCCCTGCAAAAGCAAGGCAGGAAATGAAGGTTCTCCAGCTGCACAGTTCTCTGTGGAATAGGTGAACTTTCTTTTACCTTTATCACATGGAAAAGCCTTTACTTCAACGACTTCAGTGACTTTATCACTCACCCTGTCTTGTCTTAAAACTGGTTTCTCATGTTTTTTGCTTCTCAGTTTCCTCAAGCACTACGAGAGAATGCATATACCTTTGGAAGCAAAAGAGACCCATGCTTCTTCTGAGCTTTTAATGCATTATTTCCCCCTGAAGAAATCTCATATTTGTCCTGATTTTCATCCACACTGATGTGATTTCCTTCTTATGGGTGTATCCCTGACTTCTTCCAATCATTTTGTTTGACAAGGAACTGAGATAGACAGAGGCATTAATTAGTGCAATGGTGTTTTTCTCTCCAGCTCTATCAGCTTCAGAATTTCACAGTATGTGACAAATAAGATATTTGTCCTGTAGATTCTGTTCTCAGCATTCAAGGTCTGAATAAAGTCAGGTTTGAACAGGCAAAAATAGCCAACAATATGTGTTCACAGCCTTCAGTGAAAACAATGATTAATTTGCAAGATGGGCCCACTTTGTAGAGAAGGGAGAAATTACCATGTTTCACTGCTGATATGTTGCTAATAATTTAGCAGGCAGCTGTTCCAAAAACATCTTTAGAGTGAAGTTTTCTACACCCAACAAATGTAGGACAGAAAGAGAGTGATAGAATGAAAAAATCCTTTAATTAATTATTTCCATTTAAGCTTAGAGGTGAGAATGGTGCCACCATCTCTTGGTTAACAAACTTGAAAAAAATGTCCTCCTCTGGCAATACTTAGACTTTGTCCTTGAACTTAGTTTTGGAGATAATACCACAGAGGTGACACCCACTTTAAATCATGCATACCAAAAACTTCAGAGGGTGGAAGCCTACAGATTTCCTCCCCCAGGAAGCATTTAATTGTTACCTGACACTTGGTATACTCTGGTTCATTGCAAAGGCAAATGAATTCTCTTCAAAAGTAATTTTATGAGTCCCTGGAGAAAAGATGTCTCTGATAGCCATGTAAGAGCAGTAGCCAGAAAGGAGCTAATTCCATCCAAGAAAGGGATCAGGTTATCCTACCCCTCCCTTTAATTTGAAGATGGAATTTTAACAAATGCTCCTGGGAACTCCCTCCAGCACAACAATGAACAAGGAAGACTGCCAAGGCAGACCACTGTATAAATACTCAGGCTCAGAACAAAGCACAGACTGTTATGCAAACCACACAGCAAGGGCAAAAGTAGATTATTAAAAATCAATTTCTCCCTGGGGTCACCTAACTTCCACCCAGATACTTCTTCCAAAGTATTTCTAGCTCACTGGGAAACTGTCTGATGCTGAGCATGAGATAAAATCAGAATAAGTTTCCACTGTCACTACTAAATGATTTGCTTGTTAATCTGGTGTATCCGAAGTCAGGTACAGCAATTATGCATAGAAATATTCACTAAAATTATGTATCTGCAGGTTTTGCGGGTGTATGCATTTACCCTGTTACAACCAAATTTTTCTTAAATGATAAACTCAGTTCGTAACAAGTGGCTTTCTGCATTAATTCATTGCAACTTTAAAAGCCATAGCACTGAAAGAGAGGGGATCACAGAGACAATGAGATATCTTCCCTCTAACTGTGAAGCCCTGCATATTTGCTTATGGTGGATGGCAAGTGAAAGAGATTCACAGCCTGAGGGTTGTTCCCAAAATGCATGCATCCAGAACTATCATCTACTACCACAAGCTACTGCCCTGACTTGCCTTAGTGTCAGGCAGAGCTCACCTTCCAAAACCCACTCAGACACTGGCTTCTTTTCTGAGTAAAGGCTGGTGGGTTTATGATATGGGCTAGAAATGTGAGAAGATACCTGACTCAGCCCTTCCACTCTAGCAGGCATCAGTATGTCTGGGTACAAGAAAACTGTACCTGTTTTGGCATGATCCCTGGGATGCTGTCCTTGGCATGTTCAGGGATGTAAAGTAATTTCAGGTGCTCATCATCAGAAAGAGCTTGCAAGTTGGCAGTCACTCTCCTGGCCAGTTCCTCTTCTGTATTAACCCTTCTATAAGTGTCTTTATTTGTGTTCTTGGTGAGGTTGGATGCTATGGCAGTCCCAATGTCCACAAACGCATAATTTTTGGCCACAAGCTTGCCTACAGTTTGCAGTGTCTTCGGCACCTGGGCACGCAGGTTGGCAATGCGCTGAGCTACAGCCATGGCTTCACTGGCCTGGATGGTGATGTGTGGCTCCAGCCCAGAAACACTCCATACTTTGCCAGTGATTGGGCTGAGCACCACTTGGCTGGGGATAGAGGCATATAAGGAACTGTTACCAACACGATAAATGCCCACTGAAAGGGAACCACCTACTGTGGGTTCACCAATAACTGTAGCCCGATGTAGGTCCTTCATAGAACGAGTGAAAGCTTCAGCTGCTGAGCCACTCATATGGCTTGTTAGGATGTAGATGTCTTTGACAGAGCCGTATCTCTTGCCAGTGACTTTGGGGAGAGTCCACACCTCTGTGCTGCGGGAGGTGCTACGATCAAAGACCGTGTAAAGGTGTTGCTGAGGCTCAGGCTCAAAGAAGTAGGAACAAAGTATCGGGATGGCAGTGGAGTAGCCACCTGTGTTGTACCTCATGTCAATAATCATGGCATCCGTGTCCACCAGCTTGTTCCACACCATCTGTAGCAGCTGGGGTCCAATGGCCTTCACGGTTTCTGCCTCAGCCATCATGTCAAAGCGAAGGTAGCCCAGGTTACCTGGCAATACCTCAATTTTGAAGAGTGCCTCAATGATGTAGCTCAGCTCCTCAGGGCTGGGAATCATGTTGGGAAGCTGTTCTTCTGGTGTTGGTTCCACATGGCTGTGGAATACATGAAGCCGATGATCCCCTGAGGCCTCCTGCAAGTCACTGGTAAGCTGGGAAGCCAACGTCTCAAAGTCTACAGCTGATCGATAACCTCCTTGGGCCCATTTGGTTCTGAGCATAGCACTGGCCTTACCAGCCACTTCTGGGATGGCATAGTGAGCCTCTAAGAGTTGCCCAGTACCCTCTAGAAGTGCTCCCATATTCTTGTGGAAAGCTAGCACCTCTTCAGCCTTCTCCAGTGCATCCTCAGCCAACACTATGGCATCAGGCACAACTCCTCCACCCACCCAGCTTTCCCCATGGTTATCAATGAAGGTAATAACAGGAACTGTGACAGTTAGACCGTGGGTTATTCCCTGCTCAGGCTGCAGCAGAGGGAAGGTTTGGGTGTGTGAGAGGCTTCCTGCTGTAATTTCACCAATCAGTGTGGCACGGCCCAGGGACTGCATGAGGTAAGCAAACTCCTCAGCAGCTGTAGCAGTGTGGTGGCTGGTGAGAAGGTAGATGCCACGCTTAGCCCCATAGGGCTGGCCCAGCAGTTCTGCCTGGCTATTGTGCTCCTGTGTGTGATTGGTGCGCCTGTCATAAGTTGTGAAGAGATGGACAGGGCCAGCAGCAGGATCTTGGAAATAGGAGAGTAGCACAGGCACAGCTGAGGAGGAAGGCCCCCCAGGGTTGTAACGTAGGTCCATGATCAAGCTCTCTGTATTTTGCAGTGGTTCCCACACTTTGTGGACAATATAAGGTCCCAGCTTAGCAAGCACAGATGCATCAGCAAACTCATCAAAGCGCATGTAGCCAACATTGCCTGGCAGCACGGACACCTTGAAGACAGTATCCACCAAGGCATGCAGCAGTTGCTCATTGTCAGGTAAGTCAGCTGCCACTGCAATTGGCTTCTCAGCAGGGGGGACAGCAGCTTCTCCTGGCATCATGACTCGAACCAACAGGCGGGGGTCTTCAGATAAGGTCTGCATCTCAGTGTTGAGCTTGGTGGCCAGGTCCTCCTCTGACTGCACAGAAGAGAAGTCAGAGGTGATGAGGTGCTGCAGCAGCACTGGCACTCGGTCCACTAAGCTGTAATAGTCTTTTAATAACTTTGTGAGGCGGCTTGTGGTGCCAGGCACTGCTCTGCGCACTGCCAGGATGTCCAGGGATTTCTGCAAGGCTTTCTCTGCCTCAGTAGCCACACATGGCATCACCCCACTCACCTCCCAGCTCTGTCCACCCCCACTCAAGGGGCTCACAGATCGTGATACAGGAACCATCATATAGAAATCAGAGGGGCCAATACGCAGTTTCTGGATGTCCAGTGAGCCTCCAGCTGTCTTCTCCCCGACAGTGATAGCCCTGTTCATATGCTTGAGGATGTAAGCCACATCTTCAGCCACTCCGGTGGTGTGGTGGCTAATCAAAACAATGACATCCTTGTCTTTGCTGTACCTCTCTCCCAGCACCTTTGGAAGTGTCCATATCTCTGTGGTAGTGTTGGAGGGTCGATTATATACAGTCTCAACATGTAGCATCTTGTCTGCTTCATACAAGTATGAAATGATGAAAGGGAGGCCAGAAATCTGTCCTCCAGTGCTGTGACGAAGATCTATCACCAGTGCAGATGTCTCTATCAGCGTCTTCCACACCTTGTCCACCAGAAAAGCTCCAACTTTCTGTACAACATCCTCTCCTATAATATAATCAATCCTCAGGTAGCCAACATTACCCTGCAGCTTGTCATATTTGACCACATGTTCGATAAGACTCAGAAGCTGTTCACGAGTGGGAGAAGCCTCAGCTTCTTGCTTTGGAGCTGCATGTGGTGGTGGCTCATAGGAAATCACCAGTCTTGGGTCATTCAGAGCACCTTGCACTCCAGCTGTCAAGACACTGGCCAGCATTTTCGGATCCGAGATGTCCAGGATCTCGCCACTCTTGATTGCTTGTTCAATAGCCTCTTGCATTCCCACTAGGTTTTCAGGATAGCAGTAGTTATCCAGAAGGACTTTAGCCATGTCCAGCACTAGAGTTGGCTGAAAGACTTCCTCAGCAGATATGCTGATCAGTGCTGAAAACAGGAAGAAATGTGTCCTGATCATTTTGTCTTTGTATAGAAAAGCAATTGTACTTAGGATAGAAGTCAGAAGCTCTTATCGGTCAATGTGAAGGTAGCTCTCCACTGACTCTCTGTTTGTGAATCACACTGAAATCCCTGTGCTGAATCCAGGTGCACTGAACAGATAAAAATCTTTTATCTGCCTTAAACCTTTAATCTCATTAAATTGGAGTGCATCATCTGAAGTGCACCAATAGATGAAGTTCAGCTCCTTACTAATTCACAGTCCTCTTATGAAACAGTAATAAATTTCAGCCATCCAGGAAGATCATTCTGTTAATTGTTTCCAAAAGATAATGCATTGACTGTTATAAACTGGTCCTAGCTTACTCTGACAGTGGAAAAAGAAATTAAATGTTAACCACAATTAGAACAGAAGTCACCCAGTATTTTACCATTATTCATGAAAAGCTTACACCGGGAGATTCTTCAATGACTTAGGTGTATTAATATTTAATATTTTTGCAGAAACTGTTGGCAATGTATTGTCTGTAGTGTTTTTCAGTCTGAGCTGCAAAGGACTGTTCTTGCATTCTATGACTAAGGGGTCCAAACAAGGAACTCCAGACATTTGGAACAGCTCATAAAATCCAAATTAATGACACTCTGCTAATTTCTGTACTGAGAACTGCCGGCATTCTAAACAGCACTTTGAAATACATTTGCCTCAACATAATAAAGCTAAATCTGAGGTGACTTTAATCTTCATAATTTGCACTCAATTAGGATTTACTTGTAATACCGTTGAGTAACATATGGCCATGTCTGAAGACAGCTCCTAGCCAATAGACTTGAGGCTCAACATACCAAAATAGAACATGTTGGGGGATGTGTGTGTGTGTGTTTTCTTCTGCTTACAATGTATTCAAGACCCTATTATATTAAGAGTTTGAAAGAGGATCAGCATATGTGGGATGCAGCTGCAGGCTCTACCCATCTGAGTTGTCAACATTCAAAGCTTCATTATAACATGCCAAAAACACACAAGGATAGATTCTTGGCTTTTAGTCTGAAATGACTTGCTACCCCAGCCATTCTGCTTGCTGGGAGTAGTTGCAAGAATAAACTAGGGAATCTGTGAAGAGCACGTTCTTTTATCGCTTTCAAAATGTCACTTGTTGCTGCATATGAATTCACGTGGAAGGAAGAGTTTAAAGATGGTGGGATGTACCCTGGCTGGGTGCACTCTGTTGGTGTAACGTATGAGTGTCATGGAATCACAAAATCACAGAATCATTCGTGTTGGAAAAGACCTTTAAGATCCTCAGGTCCAAATGTCAACCTAACACTGCCAACTTTACCACTAAACCATGTCCCTAAGCAAAATGAATAAAGCCTGCCACTCATATAAGCAAAGTTTACTGCAGTCCCCTTTCTGGGTCATTCAGTTGTAGTAATAAAGGAGTTTTGTTAAGTTCCTTCCTTCAACATGTCTGTATAGGAATCGCTTCATCATCCTATAGTTGATCTGTGTCTGTACATAATGTACAAACACAAATTGATCAAATAAAATAGCCCACTGGGCTATGATCTAATTAACATCACAGAGATGTGATAGGATGGCTCCTGTGACTGGAGTGTTGGAATGGAAGGATAGAGGCTTTTTAGGAAGGACAGGCAAGGGAGACAAGCAAGGGGGCATTGCCCTCTATGTCAGTGACCAGCTCTGAGCTGGAGCTCTGACTGGGGATGAAAGAGGAACCAAGAGCTTATGGGTCAGGTTTAAAGGGAGGGAAAAGAGAGATGACATTACAGTGGGGATCTGCTACAGACCGCCATACCAGGAAGACTAAGACAATTAAGTCCTCTATAGACATAGAGGAGCAGCTTCACATTCACAAGCTCTGTGCTGAAGGGACAACACAGCAGGGCATAAGGAATGCAGGAGGTTCCTAGAATGTACTAATGATAACTTTCTTCTCCAAGTCATAGAGGAGCCAAAGAGGAGAGGTACTATTCTGGACCTTGTTCTCATTAAAAAGGAAGTGCTGATGGGGTCTGTGAAGCTCATGGGCAGCCTTGGCTGCAGTGACTGTGAAATGGAGGAATTCAAGATCCCTAGGGCAGTGCTGAGGGCGCACGGCAAACTCACTACCCTGGACTTCCAGAGAGCAACCTTTGGCCTCTTCAAGCATGTGCTTGGTGGAGTACCATGGGATGAAGTCCTGGATGGAACAGGGATCCAAAAAAGCTGGATAATATTCAAGGATCACCACCTCCAATCTCAGGAGTGATACATCCCAACAAGGAGGAAGTCAGGTATAAATGCCAGGAGGCCTGCATAGATGAACAAATAACTCCTGGACTAACTAAAACACAAAAAGATAGCCTAAAGATGGTGGAAGCAAGGACAGGTAGCCTGAGAGGAGTAGAGGGAAACTAGATGTGAGGAAAAAAAATCTTACTATGAGAGTGGAAAAAATCTTACTATGAAGGTGATGAGGCACTGTAACAGGTTGCCCACGGAAGTCATGGATGCCCTAACTCTGGATGTGTTCGAGGCCAGGTAGGATGAGGCTTTGAGCAACCTGGTCTAATGGAAGTTGTCCCTTGCCTTGGCAGTAGGATTTGGAACTGGATGATCTTTGAGGTCCCTTCCAACAAAACCGTTCTATGATTTTATGATTCTATGTTTAAATAAGTAACTAAGCTTCCAGTATACCACAGCAACATTCTGCGTGCCTCATTGGTAGACAGACAGTGAGATGCCGATTTGTTTTATCTTCTGAATTTCTGGGGTCTCTTCTATATTGTGACAATGTGTGATATCCATCACAGATGTAACTTCAGGGCTCTTCTTGCCTTCTTCCTGCAAAGAACAATCCAACACTCTAGGACAAACGTATCTGGAACAAAACCTCCCCAGCATAACTCCACTTTGAAACAGACTTTTGAGCTACAGGATTTATTGCCATAGCTGCATTAATTCCTTATGTGACCAGTTCAGTGGACAGGATCTTGGGCAAACTGATTTCTACTACTTTTCTAACCCATGACTCCTCTGTCTCTCTAGTTTGGAAATTTTTTTGGGGCAAGGGATCTCTTTTGCTACATTGACATCTACAACATATCCTACCTTTATTTCAATCTTTCATATTTTCTCTAAATGCTGTTGCTGTAAGAAGACAATACAGTGACAAGATATTGTACTTCATATATCCCTAACTCTTAAGCACCATGTGCCCTGTGCACTGACTAAGGCAAGGGATGTCTGAAATAAAACCATTATGAGCTGTGATTGTGTAATTAATGCGTAAGACCAAGATGGGGATGATGCATAGATAATTCTGACATTTCTCACTTTGGAGTGCTTATCATTTTAATGTTACCTTACTATTAGCAATTCTTATGCGTTCCAACATCTTCCAATTAACTTGAAAGGGAAGATATAGACTAACTAATTTTGCTATGATGGAAACAAAGTATAATGATAAAGAAGCATATATATGATCTAAACAGTGAAGTGAAGTGAAAATGTGTAAACATGGAAAGGTTAGATATCTTGTCTGCTAGGCTAGGGGGTTGTGTTGTTCCATAGGTCCCCCTATTTAGTTTCTTCTTTCTTTCTTCCTTTTACTCCTGCTGGGTGCTGGAGGAGGGCATGCCCAGGAGCCAAGGAAATGGGTTACAAAATGGATCCATTGTGACAGGAATTAGGAAAAAAAGTACAGTAATCTATGTCCTTAAGAATATGTCAGGATGGATCTCTATTTCTGTCTGTCTGTACTGTAGCTTTAAGCATGCAGCTTTCTACCCCAGAAAAAATAATAGAATGACATTGCATCTTGTAGAACATACATAGTACTTCCTTTTTTAAGCTTCAGTATATAGTACAAAATGGATACTTGTATTTATATGGAATTATTTACCAAGTATGGGATAATGGTGGAAATAAGGTTAAATTATTTACCATAAAATTAGAGAAATTAATATTTTCTGGATTTCTTGAATGTAATTCCCTTCTGCTGTTTAAATCACAGGAAATCTTAAAAAAAACCCCATTTTTTCAGAAGGGCCTTCTTTTTTCACTTTATTCTTCTTTGCTACTTTCTGCTTTTAGAATAGAAATTAATATAACTTGAAATGATAAAGCATTACTCAATCACCTCAGTTTCAACTCGCTGTGCAAAGGATGTTACAGATGTCATATGTGAGGTGTTAAGTCACCTCATCTTACTCTGAATGTAACAGACATAGATGAATGCCTAAGATCATACTCAGAAAGAAGAGAGTATCACATAGTAATCGAATATTATTAAAGATATGTGTCAGACAATTACCTTCCATATGTAAATGAGTTCTATATATACAATGCTAAACTCATTACATGATTTTTTTCCTAGCATTTAAAGAAGTATTTCCACAGATTCATAACAGTGAGGCCCTATATAGAGGTTAAAAGTTGTGAAATGGCTCTTATCTCCCTGTGATTGTTGTAAAATCCAAAGACTGAAAAAAGATTTTTCTATATTTTTCCAACATTTATTGTGCTTTGTAGAATTTTCTAAAGATTTTCATATCAGAAGGGCTGGAAACTGTAGCTGAGTTTTTTATGAAGCTAGAATTTTGAGAAATATATACAATATTGTGATTAGTTTTATTCAGTAAAAGCCAAGATATCGCAATGCTTCACTGCTCAGTTTATACTTCAAATTCAGGTGCATATTATTCTTTTTGCACTTTATCACCAGCACACAGAAACAAACTATCTTCACAATGCAAATGTTAAATAAATGCTTTTCCGAACATGCTTGACTAAAAGATTCAGGACATTGGAAAAAACTACTTTTCCACACTGTATCTGTTCAGTGATTTATTTCTTTTGCCTTGAATTCATTGTGTATCACTCACTGCTACCTTGGTAATGCTTTATAGATGGTGTTAGAAGGTAAGAATCCTTCCTCATGTAGTATGGATACTTCCAGCTTTGGAGCACTGCTATTTACTTGAAACATATTTGACATTTCTTGACACATATAGCTTAAATTTTCATCAGACATGTTTAATGCAAGTCTGTTTATTGAACTCTGCGTACCTAGATCCAAAATGTAACTCCACCATCAATTCCAATTCTTAATATAACCCAAGCCAAAGCCCCATTTTGATTTTAGTTTTGAGCTGAACTCAATAGCTCAGGCCTAGCTCTAGCTTTTATAACTCATAAAACTTTATGATCCTTTAAAATCTGCCCACAAGTATTTAATTTTCTGACTTCCCCTGGGTTTGAACTTCCGACATACTCTGAGAAGAGGTATTTTCTTTTCTCTGTCCCAGACTAGCCGGCATGCATGGTCTGCATCACTCAGATCACATGCTAAAAAGCTTCCACAACAGCAAGATTAAATGCTTTTCTATACAGTTTTTGCTTTACGTATTTTGCTCCAATACTACCTGGTTCTCATTTGTGGCTGATTTCACCATTCCCTCATCACGCTCACATGGACGATTTATCACTGATAAACTGCAGTAGCAGGAGACTCATCTGAAGGTGGCAGCAAGAGCAGTTTTTTTGCTTGCAAGATTGAATTTTGAGCCTACAGCTGCAGGATAAAGGTGCGATTTAGACACAAACTACTTTTGGGTTTAATAGAGCCTTTTCATACAGCCATATTTTAAATTCTGTGTAAGAGTCAGAATTAATGTAAAGGTGATACTGGGCTCCTAAATACTGAGAGGCAGGGTTTACTAGCTCAAGCACAGAACTATGTTAATGAAATATGTAATGCTTCCAGGACTTCGGTAAGTATTTCTAGACAAACCTTCACTACCTTTTATAGATACATGTCTGGGTCAGTGCTACTTCATGGCTGTCTGCGATGGGTGTCACTGGATTGCGTAGGTATGATCTAAGACTGTCTTTTCTCTTCTGTTCTTGTGCTGTTTAGTACAAAGGGAACCTTGTCCCTGAGTTGGCTTTCTAGGACAAATAATGAATAATATCACTCTTAAATTCCTTCATAATGTCCATGTCAAAAGAAGTAAAGTTAGGATTTGTCCCTAGGTCTTTCAGTTCTCGTGCTATGCAAATCTGTATAAAATTAAAATTGAAGCTGTTGGAAGTTTTCTTTCAGTTTTATTTAGTGTGGAAAGCTTTATGAAAATGGAAATAGCACTTCAAGTGATTTCTTTAATGATTACATTTGTAATAAAAATACTCAAATGAAAAATGTGTTGGATTTTTATTTTCTTCTGTTAATACTCCTTTTCCCTTGCCTTGCCTTTCCTTCCCCTCCTTTCCCATCTTTCTTTTGACAGTGACCAAGAAAGAGAAACGTAAAAAAATGAATGAGAAGACTACTTATATTTTTATTGAAAGATTGGGGGAGGGTAGAAAAATGTATGTTCTCATTTTGAAACCTCTTTAATTTCAGCCAGGAGCAGGTGGAGAATCATCACAGCTCACAGAGCTCCTGTCCTGGGGTTGTTCAGCCTGGAGAAGAGAAGGTTCTGGGGAAGCTTTATAGTGACTTTGCAGTACTTGAAGAAGCTACGGGAAAGCTGGGGCGGGACTTCTTACAAGGGCGTGTAGTGATAGGACAGGGGGGAATGGCTTTAAATTGGAGGGGGCAAGATTTAGACTAGACATTAGGAAGAAATTCTTCACAATGCAGGCGGTGAGGCACTAGCACAGGGTATGCAGGGAAGCTGTGGCTGCCCCATCCCTGGAGGTGTTCAAGGCCAGGTTGGATGGGGCCTTGGGCAGCCTGAGCTAGTGGGAGGTGTCACTGCCCACCACAGGGGGATTGGAGCTGGCTGATCTTTAAGGTCCCTTACAACTCAAATCATTCTATGATGCTATGGAAAACAAAACAACCAGCTCTGAGGCAGCTCTTGGGGATGACACGTTGCTGTGGCAGCACAGAAGCTGTGGCAACGTAGCAGCTCGGAGATGTGGAGAGGGGAAAAAAGGCTGTGGGCAGCCCAGAGGGAGACAGCAGGAGACACCTTTAAGCTGAGAGATTTTAAGGTGCTATGTGAGGAAGAATAAGAAAACACTTGAGGATGGCTGGGTGCAGAGGCAGCATCGAGGCTCCTCAGCCCAGGTGCCTGCGGTGGGGACAGCCTGGCAGCCCCTCACAGCTCGGCGAGGGCACCGAGGCAGCAGGGCTTAGAGGAAGCTCTGAAGGCTGATGAGGGGTCAAAGATGGCTCTGGGGCGGTTTGCAGGCCTCAGTCAGCCCCGTGGTGGCACAGAGGTTTGTATCTCAGGCGCCTGCACTTGCACCTTGCACCTCCTGCCCTTGCACCTTGCACCCCTCACTCTCCAGAGGCTGCAGGGAGTCCTCCCCTGTTTTTGTCTCTGCTCCACGCACAAGGGAGGGTAGTGCTGGGGAGTTAACACGGGGAGAAGGGAGGTGGCTAGCAGGTAGGCACAGAGTCCTGTTAGCTGTTCACAGCAGCCAGAGTGGACACAGAGCTGCTGTTACCCTGTTCGAGGATGGGGTGTTTCCTCTTCGGCTTTTCTTCGTGGTAATGAACTTTGATTCAGTGCTGCCTATGAGGAGCTACAGCAAGGTACTGATATCTGCTGGAGCTCACACTGCGTGCCTTTGTGGACCTACATTGTGCATGGCCGCACACCTGTGTGCATTTCCTATGTGGTAAACTAAGGGCCAGCCTCTGAATAGGCTGGAAAGTAGAATCAGCTGTGGTCTAGGAGCCATGTTAATTGTGTTAAAGCACACTTGTTTCAGAGGCTCCATGAGAGGCAGTCTAAACTTTATTATTCTGAATATCAGGAACTGGCAATTCTAGCTTAACATTTTGACATTGTCAGGATCTTTCCAGCATAAAAGTGTTGGAGCAGATACAAGCTGAATGCCTCCAGGTTCCCATGAGGCTGCTGCTTCTTCACCTGTAGGAAAGAATAGTGAAAATGGAGTTGTCGCTAAGTGGTAAGTTGCACCTGCTGTTCTTCTGTGCTGGGACATGGAACAGAGGAGCGGATGAGATCAGAGGATGTTGTGGTTGCTGTATACTCAGGCAAGGTGGGTAGTAGTGTAAAAATAGCAACAGCTCTGTTTCCTGACCAGCTTCCACCAGCTTACCATGTTTATCTATTAAGGCTGAAGTGCTATAGTGTAGCCTTAAAATTGGCTGTGGAGTCAGCTGGCGATTCTGATGTTACAGGGCTGTTACACAGATGGCTAATGGGCCTGCATACAAGTTCTGGCCACATGTTCGTGTTAAAATTTAGTTTTAAATTTAACTGTGCATCTGCAGGACAATGTAAAAGCCCCAGCCTGCTCCTCAGTAGCAGCAAACTGCTGATTGATGCTAGAATTCAGTGATAAGGGCTGATTTTCTCCGTGTCTGGTGAGGCTGAGCGTGATGCAGGTGACAAGGTGTTTTGCCTGCTTTTTGTGGCCTGCATACTCCTTAGCACATCCTGGCCACCTGGCCAATTCATTGCATCCCAAAGCAGTTGAAATGTGAGGGAACTTGAGCAATTGTTTAAAATCAAATGTTTAAAACTACATAAATCAAGCTGCTAAATTTACTGTGTTAAAACTGAGCATTCATCTGACTCACTTCAGCCATGCTGTAGGTAACATCTGTAGTCACTACTGGGTTCTCATTTCTTCTTGACCTTGATTATGATCCTATGGAAAGATTCATGTTTCATTTCACTACTGTATCAACCAAAGTGCTAAGCTTGTGTGAATGTGAACATTAAAGCTGTCTGGAAGAGCTATTGAATTTTTTGGTTGGAATACAAAAGTGACTTGTAGTAGAATTTTGGAAAGGGATCTGTAGAGCTTCTCTGGAATTCTGATATCATAGGCAAAAATGGCTTTGGGTCTTTCACTTTTTTTTTTTTCTACAAGTGAGCTTGGGAAACAAAGATCAATATTTGACTTCAGAATGTGAACAAAAAAAAGGAAAATTAATCTTGAGAATTTCTCTCTGTGAGCATGTGGGGAGTGATCTTCCCTTTCCCTAATTTTTCTTTTAATTATAGACAAAGTCCTGTATTCAGTGAAGTCAAAATATAAGTAGGACCTTGTGTTTAGATGACTTAAGGGCACACAGCTACAATTACCCTAACACATGGGTGAGTACCTTTTCTAATGTGATCAGACCAAATGCTTATTTGGTGGTTTTTTTCACTCGATTAACAGAAGTTGTGCAAAATGTCATGATCTTAGGAGACATAAACAAACCAAGGAGAGAATATACAGGGTTCTGAAAGAAGGAATACATAATGATGACCGTAAGAAGCCAGAAGCCAGTGGGAAGTGGTAAAATGAGAGGTTTGCCATGGGAGTCTTAAGAGGTTAGTGACATGCGGCTATGGATAGATGGAGTTTTCATGTACCCATATCTCGGATTTGATCCAAATGCAGTCCAGTTCTAAAGAAAAAGGCTGTAAATCAGTCCAAGGATTCTGGTGAATTGTGCTTTGTGCTCATTGCTTGTGATGTAACCAGCAGTTCTTGATGGAATTACAACTGCCCTGCTCACACTCACCTGCTATTTGCTCTGTATTAAGTTAACAATAGTAAATAAACTGTGTATTAGATTTCAGGTTGACCTGTTCATGCCAAATGAATTCATCATGCCCACAGGCTGCTCTTATTTAAAACATATGGATCCATTTAAATCCTGTTGCTTCCATACATTAAGCTACTGTTTAGATCTTTGCCTCATCAATATTCTTTTCCATTTTGAACAGATGTGTAGTTTGCTATGGGTTTGGATCAAAAGTGTTCTCTGATAGATTTTTTTTTTGGTGTGTATGCGTTTGCGTGGAAAATAGGGGAGGAGTAGAAGTGAGGTGGACTATGGTGGCATTGTACAGCACTTGCACTTATCACCTGAAACCAATAAAAGACACTTTGTCTGTTCTTGTACAAGCAAAACTTTCAATAGAATCAAAGGAAGTTTCCTTTAATTGCAGGAAAGATGGGGTCCTTTTAGTGAAAATACAACTGAAGTCAGGAGAGCTATTGTGTGATAGTATATTTCCCACACAGCAGTATAAGTCTCACAGAACACAAAAGTTCTCAATTTTTTTCCAGACTTGCAAGGGATGAAAGAATTTCATATGTAAAATAGAGTTTCTCCTAAGAAGATATTTTCAAAAAACTGGAGCCTAGTGTCAGACTCCAAAGAACATAATTGGGCCTCTAAATAAGTAGCTTGGGGGCTTCACAAGTGCTGAGCTCTGCCAACCCCCACTGCTCTTAGGACACAGCTTCCAAGGCTGGACACTGTTTGACTGCCTGTTCTTGCAAAGAAATACTAAGAATATGCCATAGGTCAAAGTGGCTCCTTATCTTTGTGCGGAGATAAGGGCTGCTGTTCCTCCTAGGAAACAGTGTCTTAGAAGCGGAAGACTGCACTTCTTATCATTCAAGTATGTGCCATAAAGGGGTAAAAATAGGGACAATGAGGATAAGAAAGCTGAAACCAAGGCACCTGCTACCCACAGAAGGAAACTTGAGGATGAAATAAGACTGTGAATCTCTTCTGTTTTGAATACTGTGAATCTCCACATACAGGAGTGAATAATTGGCCTGTAAAGCCTCTGAGATTACTGATATGAGAAAAGACTTGCAGGATTTAGTCTCCTGACTCTACCATGCAGACTAAATCCCATTTACTGAGCTTTACAGAAATTTAAAGTGTCAGAGCTGGTTGAGAGAATTGGATTTCTATACCTATTAAACATTTACAGTTATCATAAATCTCTATTGAAAATCCTTTAGTTTGTGAACTAAACAGTATCAATGAAACAGAAAAGTTGAGGTCAGCTATTCAAATTGTGTCACTGTTGTCAAAGAACACATAGTTCATTTGATCTCACAATATTTTAATCCAGTATTCATTTTACCATGAAATATAATGCAGGCTATTTACAATGAATGCTATTCTTCTTGTTTGCAAGGATTTTCATTTGCATCACTAATGTACACATTTATACAGAGAAAAAGAGCATCTTCTTATTCTTAGAGATTCTGCCTTGTATGCTACCTGCAGCCACATTCTGCCACTTTCATCCCTTCATAGTTATATATTAAAGTGGGCACACCAGCATCATCCTTATAAAGAATGGAGATAGAATCCAATTTGGTTGGAACACAACAGGCCTTGGAAGCTTTCTTTGGGTTTTGGAGATGCACTAGAGTTTGGACAATAGCATGTTTTGTTGGGGTAACGTTATCTGTCAGAGGGAAGAAGCAACCTCCTTTACACTCAAAAGCCTCATAATCTTTTGGTGCAATGATCCAAGAATCCCAGCCAATCTCTTCGAAGTTCACATGGAGGGAAGTTCTTCGGCAGTGGTTAGCTCCAATGCTCCTTTTTCTTCTAGAGGAATGCTGGTGGGCCCCAGTGATAGCCTTTTTGTCTTCCTCTTCTTCCTCTTCAGATAAAGTGGTGTTCTTTCCTAATTTCTTTAGCACACTTTCGTGTTCATGAACAATCATGTCTCGGAGCTCCACTTTGGTCTCTTTTGTCCCATTGCTGCGGTCATTGGAGAACACTATTAACAGGGGCAGATTTTTAGTGTCAGGCGTAACACTAACATCCAGCTTCCCACAAGTGAAACCACCCAGAGTCTTACTCTCTATAACAACCTCTAGCTTGTTCTTAGTCTTCAGTTTGTCTGCCCTGACCCATCTTTTCACAGCGCTGGACACTTCAAACATCTCCCAGCCACACTTCTGGATATTATGGGAGGCAAGGAAAGATTTGGTGCTTTCTGGGTTTTCCCAGTGGTCACCATCCAGAACATCATAAATGATCATGTTGCCTTCCAGCCTAGAGAGAGACCCAGCTTCCCTGTGACAGGAGATATAAATTCTCAGTTCCGCTCTGGTGATTTCCTCATATCGTGGAATAGAGATGTTGAAGAGTAAGATGTGTTTCTGAAATGGATTTTCTTCTGGTGAAGCTAAAGAAACAACATCTGCAATAGGAAATTAAAACACGTGGTTATAGTGCTTCTGACTGTTCATGGAACTTGCTTTTAAAAGACTCAGGATGTACTTTGGGCTAAAATAAGAACATGGCTACTCAGCATTAAAAAAGGAACAGCATCATCTTCTGGCTGAGTTTCAAGGGCAGGGACTGAAAAGTGGAATTGGAGGTCCCTGATGTTGGTAGCATTTTCACCAAGGTAGCATGGTCAAGTGAGTGTGTGGAGGAAAGCATGAATAGTCTGCCTAGAACAAGCTGTGGATTATGCTGGTTGGTATTAAGTACATAAATAAGGCATCTGGACAGTGTTCAATTTACCTATTTTGTAATGAGATTTTCTAAAAAAGAGATTTCCTAAAAAATCCCATGAATTTCTTACTCTCATCATCATGCAGTGGGATGAATTGCTCTACCAACACGGAGTAGTGTACTACATGTCTAAGAACAAGCTGTGCTGAGGTTTTTGTTATTGTCTTCCAATTACTTTGAAAGTAGCTTGGATTACTGGGACTTCACTTGAAGTCTGTTTAAATTGGGACTTGGTGGTAAACAGCCTTTCACGTCCAGGTATTAGTCTGTTCCAGGCTGGTCCCACTGAGCTTCTGTGAATTTTGTTTGTTTTCCTGCAAAGTTATGTACAGTACCAGCAGCTCTGCTTTGGAAGGGGCAGATATTTAGCTGGAAGATCAGATTGGTGTGTTTAAAAGCCATTGATATCTGATGTTTGTTTAATGGCCAATGTAAGATAATTCCTCAACCATGACTTGGTTTTAGTGAAACTTTAATTGGCTAATGTTGACACTTCTTTACAGTGTTTACCCATTAAAGCTGTCAGAGAGGAGAGTGAGATAGGGAAATTATAATCTAGGTTATACTGTTAAGGTTTGTTTCCATTTCAGGACTAGGGACACTAATTTGGGAATTCGGAGTTCTGTGTAGTGCAGTTACCTATGTATGCCTTTTCTTCATAGAAACAGAAGCTCTGGTTCTCCCGGTCTCATTTTTATCACAAGGATTACATGAACTTCTAAAATTTTTATTGCTTCTTTTGATGGAGCTTTCCGAAGTCTATGTAATGTTATGCAGGCAGTGATCTTGATTTTTTTTTTTAGTTGAAATAATCTTGACTACCCATGCCTACATAAATCTTTCCTTTTAAACTAGAACTTCGGGGGAGAACTGCTGATCCTTGCTTGGATCCAGAGACACATTTCTCAGTTGCCTGCTCTGGTTTTAAGTATGAGAAAAGCCCACCTGAAAGAAGACTTTTCTAGCTTGGATGTCTCAATTATAGGTGATAAGAAGTTTGCATACTAACATTAAAACTCAGTCCCAAATTTCTAGCTTTGAGAAAAATTATTCATGTAAACCCTGTCATCCTGTGCATCATCTCAGCTGATAAGTTTGAGAAAATTATACAGTAAAAATAGCAAAGGAGAGAATGAAATGTAATTGTATATTTTTAAGAGTAAAAGAAATTACAGAGGAAGACTACAATCCAAAAAATTAATCTGTTTTGTTTCTAAAGAATCTGTGGAAGTTAGGCACTCAATTCCTTCTGAATTTCAAAAGAATCTGACTAACTACTCTCCATATACTTCTTTAAAAATTCCAGTCCACATATTTAGGACTTCTCCTACCTTCAGTACTGAAGCTCCTTACAATATTAGATGCAGGAATGGAGGACTTGTCTGCAGCATATCTGTTGTATAAATCAATCATAAACTGTGGTGGTTCTTCTTTGGTCTTCACTTTTGAGGGGACTCTTGACAAATTCAAACTCCTTAGTAAATCCGTCTTCATATTTTCCAAGAAAGATTTAAAGTCAAAATGAGTCTCATCTTCCACTTCCACAGGATCATGAAAGTGTGCATCAGACTTGCCCACAGCTGATAGCTTGTCCCAGTCTTCCAAAGGCTTGCCTGTTGTCAAACAGGCAATGATGAAAACAGACAGTGTAGCTAATACTCCAAAGTAATGCATTTCTTCTGTATTTACTTTCTGATGGACAGCCAAGAGAGCAAAGGTATTTTAGCTGATTAAAAATCTTGTTTCATTACAGAGGAAAGGAGAGGGAAGGCAAACAACTGTAATGTCCTTTGCAAATCACTTTCTTGTGTTCTTTTTGCAGTCTGCTTCAAACCCCAGCCTCTTGTCAGTTGTCAAGCAGATTGGTTGTACACTTGCCCTTATCAGAGTCATTGATGCCATGCTTCAGCTTCTGTTATCTAGGAAAGCTCTTAGTTAATGAAGATTCTATAAACATCTGACAAACACATGTGGCTGGTGGGAAGGACATTGTATACTGTAAAGAATCCACATTTCACTTTAGGGTCATCACTGCTTAATTACACTCCTCTATCATTTCCTTGCCAACACAGAGAGAAGCTTTCTTAGGGATGTAGAAGATTACACTGTTTTCATCAAGACTGGAAAACAAAGATGTAGAACAAAGTTACTCCATTAGTAAATAACACCTCTCAAATATTTGTTATAGTCCCTTCACATGCCACCAGAAAATCACCAGTCATTTGATGGAGACGTGTGATTCTGCAAGGCATGATCTCCTGACAGTACAACCAACCTTAAAACTTCTTTCTGTTTATCAGCCAAGAGCTATTGTTTGTACACATTAAAATATCTGGTTTGTGTCAAGCATTTGCAGGCTTGTCATTTTTGATTTGATTCCTTTGGTTATGGGAATTTAGTCTTGTTTTTATAGTATCTTAAATAATATAATTTTAGATTCTTGATGATCAGTACAGTCCAAGAATGACCAGTCATTATTTCAGTGACCTCAAGATAAAGACAGAACTAGGCCATGTAAGGCCATATGGAAAGTCAAAGTCCTCCATGAAGATACAGAAGATTATCTATGAAGATGCTGATGCTGTTATAGATGAGAATAGACCAAGGCAAAATTACTAGACTGATGACAGAATTTCTTATGATACTGAAGAAAGAAACTTAGTTTATTTATAGACAAGAATATCACTTGCTATTTATCTTAATGAATATGTTAGTATTTAATGTACTGATACATAAGTGTTTTATCTATACTATTAATGTATCATTTTTTCTAAGTGCAACTCAATCCATACTGTACAGGTGCCATAAAGTCTGCATAGTGTTATGAGATTTTACATAAAAAAAAAATCTCATTGCAAATACATGGACAAGATTTTGTCCTTCTAGACATTCTCCAGTTTTCTAGCAGTGCATACACAGTGTTCACAAATACTCACTTTTGTGTCTGTTCAAGTGACAACTTGGATCCAAGATTCTGGTTTGCTAAGTTCCTATGGTGTAAAGTCATAAAAGATTGTTCTGCATTGATCCTGGTCTCCTGCATAGCAAAGCTGTTCTGTTTTGCTTAAGGTCTTTGTGTTTCCTACCTGCATGCAAGGCCCGATTACTTGTGTTTGGCTAAAATGTTATCTTTTTAAGGGTTTCCAGAAGTTATCTGAATATGTCAAAGAACCCAAGATTTCTTAAGTTTTTGAAGTGCTTACTCTAAAAGATTGTCAGTTACACTTGAAAAAACACGGTGCTTACTATATTATTTTATTGTGCCTGGTGTCAACTTCTAGATGGGAGTTCTTGTAACTGGCTTAAAGAGCCCCATAGCCCTGGTATTTTCTCACTGCTGGAGTGCTTGGAGAGTGTAATCGAGTTTTTTCTCTGTTTGCTTTCTGATAAAATCTCCTTTCCTTATGCGGTCCACTGCTCTGGTGTGTCCACTAGCTCATCACCCTGGATGCTCTTACTGTGCCATAAATCCATGATATTCACCAACATTTTTTTAAAAATTGTGGCTTTCAAGGGTGCAGTCTTTTACTTAGTTGGAGTAGCCTCCAATCCTTGCACATAGGTCCTAAGTTCTGCATCTGTCTACCTTAAAATGAATTTTGGTTACATGAAGCGCAGCTAGATCAAGTGATCTATATAAATACCTCTCTCCTAAACAATGCCTTCCTCAAATACTGTTGAGGTGGTTGTATACAGACTTACAGTTCATACATAAAGATGTCTAATAGTGTCAGGCCAAGTGTCAGCTTTGCAGAAACTTTACAATGAACAGTTTCAGTCAGTGGCAATTCCTTTTGAAAACTGCTCCATGAGGTTTGGCAGTGAGACCATTGTTAATTCCTGTGATACACAAGTATGTTAATATTGTCCAGTGTCTTCCTTAATTATTATGCAGTGAATTGAATATTCCACAGAAACCTATGTACATTCTAGCTGTTGCAGTTATCTCTGGCAATTGAACTGTGGCTTAAAGAATGAAATTGTGTCCTTAACACTTTGCTGGCTAGTATCAGCTGTTTTCCTGTTCTGTCCTTAATCATCCCATATTAATATATCCTGAATTCTTCTAGGATTAGTTAGTGGAATTATCTTAACCTGCTATTTAAGTCTTCATCAATAGTAATGTTCTCTAGAAACTTAAAAATTGAGTGGAATGGTTTATAGCATGTTCATGGAAATCAAAAGATCTGTTGAAACCAAGAGATTAAGGGTATCTACGTCTTCCAACAGCATCTGACTGCATTTGCACCATTTTAAATATGAAGCTTCCTTTTCTAGAGGAAGATTAGGCATCCAAATACCAAAGACCCAGACAGTAGTAGTGACTTCTAAATAAATAGTGGTTTAAGTCCTTGTTCACATTAGAGAATTGACTTGTGCAGCTAAACTCCAAATGAAATAAACTTTATTAATAAGATAATTGTATTGCTTGTGTAGTAAGAGTGTGCCTGGAGAATTATGCCACTTAGAATTATAATTTTGTTTTACCCATGATAAATAATGTAGATATGCCAACAAACATTTAAATGCACACTAAACCTTTCAGGATTTTATAGATTTCCTAATAAGTATAGGATTAGTATTTTTCCTTATGTCCTGTGCACCTTATAATAGATCATAGGACGGTATCTCTTTTCTAATTGATTTTGTCAGCACATCTTGGAAAGAAAGTTTGTACCCAGTGACAAATTCAAGATATAGAAAAGATTCCTTAAGGAAAACAAAATGCAATATATGAGAATATAAGCACACTAGACTAATACATCATTATACTCAGAGCTGGTGCTAAATGGGAGCAAGACTACACCTACAGGAAAGGATAGATTTTCACAGAGAACAGAAATAGCAATCAGTTATGATACTCCAAAAAATTTCATGCTTATGGCTGTTCTGTAGGAATAAATGATGATTTTCTGAGAATTTTTAAATTTTTGTTTATGCATTAGTATCACTTTGTCCCCTGTAGGTGAGTTTTTCGTGATTTATAAAAATGCAAGTCCATACATTTTTAAGGGTGATCTTTAACAGCAACAGCATACAAAGGTTTGCCCCTGTAGTTCCAGTATAAATCCCACTAGTAGTTTGAGAGAAGAGGAAATGCCTAGCTGGATCCATGGTCTTTTGGCAGTTATAATTGGTAGTCACCACAAGGTGCATTAGACCTATCAATTTCTTATTAAGAGCTTTTTAGGAGGAACTAGCACGAACTGCTGTGACCTTAACCTTGCAGACACTCGTATACATACTGGATCTTACTTTTACGCAGGTTAGCAAGAAGTATGACATTTACACACCTCTGTTGTCTGGGAGTCTGCACCACATGAATACAGAATATTGGTGGCAGAAGTCACCTAGTACCTTAGCAAGATAGGAGATTTCCAGTTAGTCATTCATCTGAAGGTGGTGTGCATCGTATCCTTCCCATAAACAGTACAACTCTTATAATACAGAACATTAGGCTCTCTCTTGAGGAGGAAACAGTCCATATTTTGCACTCTGTGCTGCCTCACAGACTTTAGGAGTTTGTTCTGTTCCTGGTTTGCCTGTGCTGTTCAGGTGTGTGAAGATGCAATATGTGGTAAGTCTATCCTGGTACACATGGACACTGAAAAAGAGGATTGACAGCCACGGTGATGGAACATCAGGTCTTAAAAGAGTGCTGCAGTCACTTGCTACCGTGAGTGTATCAAGACAGGATTGTACAGGAGTTAGAGGGATGCAGAGACATTATTTCTATAAAGCCTTCTAATGGAACCACTGCCAAATATTGTGTCCCATTTTCATGTCCATTGTTAGAAAAGAAAGTTAAGTAAAGTTCTGGAAAGTGTTCAGAAAAGTGCTGTGAGAAATTGCTTTGAGGCTTAGAATAAGAAATCAAAGTACCCATTGAAATCTTAGCCAAAATGTAATTTGACCCTGCTCTATATACTAAAAGTACACAGTGAAAGTATTTTGAATAATAGATAAAAAAGGTCTAATAAAATAGGCTACAGTAAGATCCAGTGAATTGAAGCTATAGCTCAACAAATACAGACTAGGATTAAGCCACTGCATTTGAACAAAAAGCACTAACTTTTGGAACAACTGTTTGTTCTCCAGTTGAGATATTCTGTTACATGAAATATCTAAAGCCAAATTTATGCATGATTTTCAAAGACAACCCCAAGCTTAAAACAGAAGTTCCATAATGCATAGTGCAAAAACTACTGGGTAAGGTTCTTTGATCTGTGCAATGCAGGAGGTCAGTCTAGGTGGTCATAATATTCCCTTCTGTCTTTAATCTATTGAGGTGCGTGATGACAAGCTTAACATGTATTTACATTTTTCCATCTAATTAACACAATGTAACAGAGTATACTTATAGAAAGAAAATTCAACTATTTTTAGATACTACTGTACCTTTAATTTATTAGCTTTTGTTAAAAGCATGTAACAATCTAGAGAATATAAAGTATAATTTACAAAAATATAAATCTTGGTTATTTTATTTTTAGTATTTCAACGTATTACTACATAGTACGTGTTACTCAGAGAAGATGTTTAGCATCCTGAAATTATTCCGCAAACCAAAAGTGTGTGATATTACATATGTCTGTTATCGAACAAATTATATATTAGGGAAGGGTAACCAAAAATTGCTATATTAACATACTGTTTATATGAAAGCTTACAGAACACTATACTTGCTTCCTGAAAAAAAATACATTTAAGCCCTTTATTACAGCATTTTTCAGTATAAATATGCAGATTAAGATTATGAGTGTTTTAGGCAAAAAATTTTGATTTGTATACAAAAGTGATATTCTAAAACAAGCCTGCCTTTGCAAGTTCACTTCCCATCTTCTTGGTTAACTGAAGACATAAAATAGTCAGAAAAATAGCATATAAAACCATATTTTAGTCCTTTGTTTATGGTAAACTTTACCCTTAAATTTCTCACTAAACACCAGGCGTCTTGGCTAGATGGGTTAGGAAGATATTTGTGGAAGTATTGAATTCCTGGAAGGTGAATATGAAAGGCAAATGATGACAGTAACGCATATCCTTCCAGGTGAAGCATGTGCATTGTTTTAGTCTCTCTGCGTGCTTTATGTAGAGGAATTGTAGGCTTGCATTTGTTCATCAACACAAGTGAACTCATTTCCCATTTACAACTTTCCCAGTGTAGTCAGGCAGGATGCGTAGGTCTTGTTAAAGATGTGTTTGTATGAACTTATCGGCAGGCACAGGTCTCAATTGACATATTGGGATATACCTTTAAAACAACGTTTTTGTTCTCATCTAAGAAGAGGACACTGAGTGAGCTCATTTTGTCAGGAACACAGCAGGGTTCTGGGATGCCAGGAATGATTCCTACTGCTTTTACGATGCTCTGGATTGTAGCATGATTTGATGGCCGGACAATCTGGAACAGAGAAGGAAATAGGTATCACTTAATTTATGAGCAGTCACTTTCCCAAGTGGACTTGGAAAACGACAACAACTATGTTTTCTTGTTTCTCAAAAAAGTGAATATATGTGATTGAGTCACAGGGCTGTGCAGCATCATCAGCCCCTTATACCCTGGACAGGAATACTGGAAGTATATCCAACAGATAAATTTTGTGTTCCTTATGCTGCCTTCATAAATACCAGAGGAGGGCACTGGTGGCACAGCCAGCAGTCAATAGCCTGAAGAAAGAATGTCCCTGACTGCATCTACTAGATGCTGGAGGCAAACGTGCTGGAGAAGAGGAGTAAGGTGGGGCACACTTCTCGACCATAAGATGTTATCTTTTGTTTTCTTAACCTCTTGTTTGACCTGGAAAATTTGCTACTGTAAGTATTTCCAAAATAACTATCCCCATGCTCCAGTAATATTTCTCCTCAGGTATGCTAACTTGGAATTGGTTACTTTTTCCTGGAGTAATTGCTGTCTTCTAAAGAACAGAGTGCTCTGGAAGTAATGTCCACAGCAAGGAATTAGTCTAGAATAGTCAAACAACCTGACAGAGCCTTTAGGATCATAGCCCTGTGCCAAACAAGTACTTTGTACATGCAGCCTTCGTCTGCTTCCCGCTACCTTCCTCACCTGGTGTTTCCTCCTACCCCCTGAGCTCACCTCAAAGTGGGGAAAGAAAACAAAAGGCTGGGAGGGCAGGAAAAATATGAAGTAAGTTTCCACAATGCCTTTACATCTGTATACTGTTCAGGGTACTGAGCCACAGATTTTTATTCCTACTATTGATTTTTGGATGCAGTAAACAACACAAGGAAAATATTTGAAGAAAGGAGGCAGCCATTAGGCATAACAGCAGTCAGAATAGAAAGGAAAAGTTAAGACATGCTAACAGTATACTGTTTAATAGTTAAATATAAACTTTTATTTTTTTTTTAGCCTTTATTCACAAGCTACCCTTGATCCTTATAGTCTGAGCAACAGAATAGTACTAAAGAGTTTTTACCACTTCTGTTGCCTGAGGTATATAAAAGCACAGGTTTACTAGTGACAGAGTGGCAGCCTTTCTTTGTCATTGCCTCAGCACAGCATGGAATACACATGCTCCAGTTACATGAGGCAATAGTGTGGCATGCAACCCACTACTGAGGCTGAAGCTTCAGTGATTCCTGCTCAGTTGTCATGCTTGAATATTGTCCCAGCAAATGAGTACAGTAGCAAAGTTGTACTGGACATATAAGCCTATTTGCTAGAGTTCCACGAGTTTTCTGCATGGATATGGTATATGTAGCACATGAAATCCTTCATCGGTATTGCTGCCTATCTGTATATGGGGTGGAAAATAACGTGTGCTGGTCAACAAATAGGGACATTGTACACCTCCTCATGGTATTTCAACTGAGAAGAATTTATGTCTTCTGTACCTTCTCTGTTTTTTCAAATAATTAGGTATATTCAGAACACGATATTTCATTTACAGATGAAAAGTTATGTAGGCTATGGGCATAACAAAGGAGCTATGTTTTTTAGAATAACTTGGTTTTCATACATTTGTTTTAAGTCTAATATCAGGAAATCAGATCCAAACCTTAACTGCTGTTAAGGCTTTCAGGTGTTCCTTAACAAAAGCAACCTCATTTGAGCCATTACAAGGAGGAACTATGAAATACATCCTTGATCCTTCAAGGCAGCATCCCTGTACGCAAGTAGCAACAAGAGAAATTAGTTTCTATGCCTACTGACCACGTCAGCAAATCTGGGCAACAAGAGACAGAAGCAGCTTTCATGTGTTTAAATAGCTGCAGAGTTCAGAACATCAAAGAAATAGGGTTTCTAGAATCAAGTTCTTACTTTAACCTTTACGAAAAAGGCCTTAAGTGTTCCAAACTCCTTTATTATTTCATATTGTTATTTGAAACAGTCACAGATCCTAATGTGCTACTGAAACAGAATTTGTTTTCCCCATGCAGCTGATAGCCATCATTGCTCTCGGTGCCATTTACTGACATAAAGGACTCCTGAGTATGAATCTGCAGAAGATCCTACAAGGATCTTCTCCAGCCGTACGGTCTCTAATATCTACAAGGAACAAATAGATGTGAGCAAAGCCTAGTGTGAGCAGCTGTCTACCAAGAGAACAGCACTAATTAAGTTTCTAATGCCTGCAAGTGTATACACTAAGCACAACATTGCTTAGAGAGAAAAATATTTATATGGACTATTGGTGTGTATAGAATATGGCTATCTGAGCTCTACATCCACAGCAGAGCTAGACAGCACACCTATGCCACATCCAGCCAGGCTCTGAATTTTCCAGCCCTTCTGGAAACCTCACACAAGTGTTTGGTGAACAAAGGCTAGGCTTCACATCAGCCTTTGTACTGATGTGCTAAAGTGGAAAACTTGAAATAATGAGTTGAATACCCAGTAGTGATGGCACTGAGAAAATGCTAAGGTTTTAAATGCTGGCTACTATGTTGTATATAGCAGGTCAGGTTCTGCTCTTACCTAATCTTTAGGACAACCTTAGCTCAAGGATAACAGGGATGGTTTTGTTGCCAAAAAGCAATTGAACAGCAGATTTAAAATACTTTAGACCCTCTCCTTCTGCCTGGCTTACAGTCCTTTTAAAGTCTTTTTATGATGAATTTGCCCTTCAAAGACCTGCCCCCTCCCACCTCCCCACCCCTTGATAAGCAATACTTCTTAGCTTCAGTTAAGTTTTAATGAAACTCATCCTTAGCAGGATGAAATAAAGAGAATTCTAATTACTGTAGACCCAGGAAAGTTTACGTCTCCACCTACTTCAACTGCACCTAGGACTAGCATTTATTTGGCAAACTCAACAGTGCAGCATGCCATTCTTAAACACATAAACCAGTGCTTCCCCTCACTATTCAGGGAATAAGAACTTCAGCAGTAAGCTAGGTTATATATGTTATAAACTTGCTATGGCAAGTACTAGAACTGCTTTGTCTAGAACAAGAAATGCAGTTATTAAAGTAAATGTACAGAATGATGTACAGATGGTTAAAAAAAAAAAGCAAATCATATAATATGGCATGCCAGTGTGTAAGTATTGTTCTGTCTCCACACTTCTAAAAGAGTTCCTTAAAAATAAGGTATCTGTTGGCTTTCACAGGCTGACTCTGTAGAACAAGTCTTCATGAATAGCCTAAGTCTGGCCTTTGACTTAAGTGACAAGATAATTTGCATGCTTTCCTGGCTTAGGGTATATATGCAAGGACAAAATCTATTTCTCCCTCTGTAACATTTAGCATTTCTTATGTTCAGAGCTTAGGCCTTATTCATGATACCCTAGCTATCTATGTCCATTTGGAAACAGTAATTTAAAAAAGTTACACCTGTGAATCTACAACTATTTTACTTTCCCCTCTTAAATATACAAAGCTAACAAAAGCAGACCTCTTCCAAATCAAACCCAAAGCGTGTCAAACCAAAAATTCCCTAATCTATGTATCTGTGATTAAGTATTAAATAGCTCACAAGATGCCAGATGTGCTAAATTTTTTTTTTTTTGTGCCTTGGAACGTAAGACTAGTGCATTAGACCAGGGGTCTATGGCGCAGGATCCATGTTCCTAGGCTGTGTTTTGTTTTGGATAAATTAAAAGGTGATTGTGTTGCATGATCTCATTATATTACAATGAAAAAGCGAAGCTGTATGTGAGCCTGTGCAAGCTTTAATTTTTACCAGACCATGTATCAATATATGTATACAAGGTTCAGCATCAGCCAGCTACACAGGAACATGTGGTCAGATTTGTACACCCTACTGTGATGTCTGGATTTCCACTGTTCCTGGACTTAAAATAGCCTGAATATCTACTTTTCCTGAAATCATGCTACTTATTTCAACACAAACACACATCAGTCTCCCTGTGTGTAAAGTAGGGCAGATTCCTCTCTCAGCTTTGAAATTCTCTGCAGTAAAACACTATCCATTATTTGTGTGCCAAGAGACCACAGGCAAAAATATCAGTAGAATAAACAATCAGGCCAGCTGTAGGTAGAATTGCAAAATAACTAATTTCTAAACACGCAGGTTATGCGGTACTTCAAATCCCGCCCTCCCCCATTACTTGAAACCCCTATAAAATACCAATAATTTTTATGCTACATGGGATTGCCAGAATTTCTGCTTCTTGTTACAGAGCAAGTTGAGTGGGAGTGGGCCAAATTGAAATTCCTTTGGAGCAGGAGTTCACATTTGCCTCTCTATTAGCAAATTTCACATTGCTTCTATAGGAGCAGTTCAGCTGTGTGTAACACTAAAGCTAGCATGCTATGTAACATTTCCAGCCACATAAGGTAAATCAGCTTTTTATGTTCCAGCAGGATTATCTTAAGAACTTAGTAAATTAAAAAAGCACCACTTTTTTCACCATTTAGTAAATTAAAAAAGTTGATGGAAATTATATTGTTTAAATTATTTAGGCTGAACTAGGCAACATCTGTTTTATTTATCTGTGAAAAAGATAAAAAAAATAAAGGAAAAATCTAACTAAAGTAGTTGGATAGGTGGAACAGTAGATCTACTGTTCACAAGCTAACAACAAAAAGGCACACTACCTTGGGCATTGGAAATTCACATGCCCCTGCACAGTAGTAGGCATCAAATGATTTGGGAGATATGATCCATTCATTCCAGCCAATATCAGCAAAGTCAACTTTCATGTATCTTCTTGAACAAAACCTCGGCTCATTCCATTGTTTTCGCCTTGCTTTCTTCATTGTTTTCTCATCAAAATTTAGCACCTGAGACTTTATAAGTGTTTCCGCATTTTCTTGACCTTTTCTCCTTCGGTCTTTGCGTGAGGCTTTCGGTTTCAAGGACTTGTAGGCATTCTCCCATATGTTGTGTTTGTTGTATTTGTTATGGTTATAATCTACTTCTGGCAACTCATTGTTCTGAATAGAGCTGGAAAGGTACGTATCCCTCCTCACTCGGGTATCAGTAGAAGCATTAGGGGATAGATTCCGGTCCCCGTCATTAGAAGGGAATGGGTCATAACGCTGTAGGGTGACTGCCACACTGTTAGGTTCAGAGATTGCAAGATCATTAGCATAAACTAGTATATAAGGTAAATGACTGGCGACCTCTTCAGGGAAACCCTGGTGTTTCTCCCCAGAATAAAGCTCAGCACAGAGAACGAGCTCTCCAGACCTTTTTAATTCTTTTATGATGTGTGAAATGTCCTTTGCATGCCAAGCCCCTCGCCTTTGAAGAAACACGGTGATGTTCCCTTTCACTAGTCCAAAGACAGAGTTCTGGTGAATGCTTTGGAAAATGAGGTTGAGTTGCAGGATCGGAGGCAGGTGAAGGAGGCGGCAGGATGAGTTCTTGGACCGCTTACAAAATACTTCCCGGTGCTGAGGGCGTTTTTCAGCATAGAAGTGGAAAGTGGCAGCAAGGATCATCTCTGAATCTTGCATGGATGTCAGATTGAAGCAGTACAAGGGCTTCTGGGCCAAGAATTCTGCAATAGAGAAAGGATAACATCGATAAACATCTGAGAACAAAAAGTCAAACCCTGATTCCCACATAAGTGGATTAAGAAATTTTGCTTTTCACTTACAGATTTCAAAGCAGTTAGTAACTCTGGTGAATGAGAGGAATTAAAAACTAACAGTATTTAATAGTAATATTACAATAATGTTAGGAATGTCCAATATGCTGGGCATCTTCCATAAATGTGAGATAAATCTCTTCCCAGAGATTTTCAGTTTCAGACTTTCATTCCAGGCAAGAAAAGCAATCCATTTTTTTTTCTATTGTATTTATGACAAAAATCAAGCTGAGAGAACTTGTGGCAGAACAGTACCTTACTCAGTATACTAGCTGAAAAACAGGCTTACAGTTACTATTCAAAATGGTCTAACCTAAAGCTGACTGCAAAGACTCCTGACAGATCTCTGGGAGCTACCTCTGTGGGCAACAGCATATTCACGATGAAGTTCATCATCCGTAAATAGCGCACAAGAGACACTTCACAAGGGAGCTAGAACTAAGCAGTGCAGCACATTTTGGGGGCAATTACCCTCATGAACAATCTTCCTTTACAGTATTTATCGTGCAGGAGCTCTGTTTAATGTACTGTGATACCTACTTGGTTTCCAAGACTTGTGTTTTGATATGCTTGAAGTTAGTGACAACTACTGAGAATAGGAGCTGGCTCTTAAAATTCAAACTCCATTTGATATAGCTTCTTTTCAAGCTAGCCAAACAATTTGTTCTCAGGTTACATCTCTACTCTCCTCTCAAGGAAGATGAGCATTTTTACACTAATAACTGCTTGTACCATGTTTATTTAAATGGCAGAAAACCATGTGTGTTAAAATGTAATCCCAGAATCAAAAGACCATGACTTCACAGTCTATAACTGTGAAAAGATAGCCTTTTTTATTTTTTAATACTAGTTCAAGAGCATACAGGAAGATGGAGGCAGAACCAATAACTCATCTCCCTAGCTTGAACTGGTACTTAGAACACATCAAAGGACTACAATGGGGAAGTTTCATTAGTTAACCCAAGTGTACAAGCCCTGTGGCAGCCCTTCTCTGGCTGCATGGAGAAAAAAAAACCCCAAACAACCCACTAAAGAAAAAACCCAACAATCCCAACAGCCAGTCTTCCCAGAAACACTTGGGTATCCTTTTCAGTGCACAGAACCTTTGGCAACAACAGAAAGGGTACTGCTAACTGCCACCTGTTACTGTGTTCTTTTTAAGCACAGTTTCTTTGGGAAGACAGAAATCAATAATGCTATATCTCACTAAATTGGTTCTTTCTGTCCTCCGGATCATGCTGGATAGAACCATCATTTTGACTAAACCACTCCCAGACTCACACAGACAGTCTGAAAGTACAAGTATGCAATTTCCATCTACACTGGGTTTTTTTTTTCCTGATGCAATGAAGTGCAACAGCCTGTACTGATGCCCACATAATGGTTTCAGAGGTGGCAGAGGGGCTAACAGTAACAGTATTCTATGATGAAAACCTATTTGTTTCTGTCAGTTCAGGACAGGATTTCCATCAGTAAACTTTTACTCAACTCAGGTGATCATTATATGAAAAAACTTAAGACTTCAGATTCTGTTCAAGTCTTTGAAGCACAGAAATTTCACAAGGCTGCCAGCCTGTTTTTCAGACTAAGGAAGAGGATATTGTAGTACTTCCTTTATAATACTATGCTATTCTTAAAGTTTATTTAAAAAATATGCCTTCTGAGATTAACACAGAAGTCTATCCACTGCTTCTCCCCACTTAAGCTGTGTAAAGTTGAATTTAATACCTTTTTTTAGTAGCAGAATGCTCCTAGCATTATCAGAGCTGTAGATACGTCTGTGAAGCATATGCCTCACTGGGATAAAGGCTTTATAAACACCAGGGTCCCAGGATTTCAGATGGGGAGGTAGCTTGTAATGATAGCTCAGAGAAAGGGATTTTTAATGAATCTAAATTAATTCTGCATTCTACAGTGAAATAAACCCTTCACAAATCAAATTTCTTTGTAGAACAGAATAAGAATCTGTGAATGTGTAGCTACTGAAAAACCAGAAGCCTAGAAGTACTAGCTTTCTAGGAATTGAGGAGACATGGGTTACATGGGTTTTGAATGGAGTGTAAGTCATATTTATCGTATTGCATCAACTCACTCAGGCTTTTACCAATCTCTCAAGCAAGCATTGTTACATTTTCCAGATCTGCTCTGAGTTGAACTGTACTAGCTGCATAAATTAAAGTAGTTAATATTTTACTGATTGTGTCTACCTCTGATCGCTGTAGACAGCTTCAAGTCAGGATTAGAGGCAAGATGTGAACAAGCTACATGCAAGAGATTGCTAGAGAAGAAAAGGCACGTGGCCAAGGAAAGAAAAAAATTAGCCTTTAGGAGGTTATGCACATCAGAGAATGTTTCATTGCATTAAATGCTGATGAGCAAACCAGATGTACATAGTATTTCTGATAACACAATTGTGAAGATGTAAATAGTATTTCTGATAACACAATGGTGAGAAAGAAATATACATTTAAAATTCTTTAAGCTATGAAATTATGTTAAAGCAAGGCTCTAGAGGCCAGGATTATAGTTCCCTGGGTAATCTTGCTTTACTTTTCTTGCACATATGCATTGTGATATAGTCTTAATCAAATGGCTGCTCTTTTCACCAAGGCTTTTACTTCATTCAGCACAGAGGATAGATGCTGTTCAGGGGATGAGGCCAAGCTGCAAGCTTCAATTTATGGGGAAGTTTCATGGCTTAGGCAGCAAATTACTGCATTAAAGGCCAGTTCTTTCCAACCTCAGCAACTTAGGTGAGGTTGGACAATAACTTAATATTTCACATTCAGTCACAAACCACTTAGGACTTGGCTGTGTAGCCAGCTTCAGTCAATTGGTGGTGTTTTCTAAAGCTACCACAGCTCCCTGAAACCTGGAAAGCATCTACAGAAAAAAGGGACTTGAGAAATTGGTTCATAGACCCTCTTTCAGCTTCTTATCAGAGGAATAATGAAGTCTTGCAAACACATTTAGAGATGAGCTGAGAGGAGGTGATCAGGTATTTGTGAAGCACTCTTCCTGAACTGATAAGCACTGCTAGAGAACCATGACAAAATTTTATTTGGAACAGGTACAAATAGCACATGCATATACATATGTAGCAAGTGCCTCACATTGAAATGGAGAAATATTACATATTCAATAACTCAGTCAACACCATCTGTACCCTGTAAGAGATATTTTGGATGTCAATACAATTTTGTAGTTGCGTAGACCTCAATTAAGCATCTGACAAAGGAGCAAACCAGGGCTGGACTGACAATTTACACCCCTGGAGCCCTCATCTTGGCAACAATAACTTTAGCACCAATGCTCAAGTATCTCCTAACAAATAGCTTCAAGCAACAGCATAGAAACAGAACGTTACAGATTTTCTAGAAGGTACATCTTAAAAAAAAAGTTGCTTGGGATAATGAGAAGGATATTATTCTAAGTGTAGTTTGCTCTGCTTATCTCAGTAGGATGAGAATTATCATCCATATTTTATAAAGAACAGACGTTCCACATGTCGTGTTAGAAGAACATGCCAATTTCTTCTTTGAGAAGAAACCACTAGGATTTCTTGAAAGAGAAAGGAAAACCTATAACCAGATAAGTTCTTCTCCCCTCTCTTGTGTCAGTCTGGTTCATTTCAGTCTGTTCATCACTAGGTTATGAATGACAAAGAAATACAGCAGATTAATTGAAAAATTAAGAGAAAGAATATAGCCCTTTAATTCTTTCTAAATCACTCTTGTGGTCCAGGTCCTTGGGTAGCAGCACCTATCAGCTGCTCGGTTTACAGAAACATAAGAGCGACAGCAGGAGGTCATGGCCTACCCATCCACAGCAGGACTTCTTTCTTGACCCCTATGAGTTAGCAGCTGCTAACTAATGATCTAGAGCATGACGATTTATTTCTCTCCCAAATGTCTGCAATTGCTTTACATCTCAATTCCTAGATTTCTAGACATTTTCATTAGCTACTTACCCTTCTGTGGTATCTCCTTCTCCTGGAACATGACTATGTCTTAATATTACCTTTGACATAGGATAGAAATGAGTTGGGGTACGCTACAGAAGGAGCTGTTGTATGATATTATAGTAACCATTCCATAAAACGCTGTATGCTGCATCATATTCTATACATGAGACTTAAATGTGGGAGAAATAAATTGGAACTCAGAAAACGAAGTTTTGAATTCATCTATCAAATGTGACTATTAAGAGTTAATATTTCTGGCAATGTAACAAAAATTATATTTAGAACTGATATAAGTCTTACTTTAAAAGCTAGGATCTTAGTTATAGCCTGTAAGAGTTAGCCAAAGAAGGAAGAAAAGACATGATGGGTTTCCTTGGCAAAGGATAATAGATTAACTAGATAGAGTATTAACTATTAAAACCTCCTCTTCATTTTGAAGTAACACTGGGATAATGGAAGTGTCGTTTTAACACAGCAGATCTGCTCTTCCACCCTCATAACTAAGCCAAGTAAAGCTCTCGAGAAGGATGTCAGGCATCTGTCCTCCCAGGCTCGGGCAGCGCAGCGGATTAAGATCCCGAGCAGTCTTCGGCGGCCCCGTAGGCGGCACTCTTCCTAAGAGAAACTTGTGAGCCTGCGGGAAGTGCGGAGCAGAAGCTCCTCCGCTGGTGCGGCTGGAGCACTCGCTACCAGTTTTATGCTCCAAGCATCTCCGAAAACATCTTTCGCCCCGGTGCGACGCGCGCTGGGAACGGCGCTTCTCTTGCCGGTCGCCTGCACCCGCAGCCACGGAGGCTTCCCCCGGGGAGAGGGCGGGGGGCCGGCGGAGATGGGGAGCCGAGGGCCGGCGAGGGTCCCCTCGGTTCTGGCAGGGCGACAGCCCCCGCGGTCACCGGCAGCCTCGGCGCGACGCCCAGAGCTCAAAGCCGCAGAGGGGGGGTCCCGCCGCGCCCTCGCGGCTTACCTGGCCGGGCTTTGAAGCTGCGGACAGTGTTGCCGTCGCCGGGCCGGCTGCCCTCGCGGTTGTACTTGTCGTAGAGCTTAAGCATGTGGACAGCCACCGCGTCCCGAGCGACGCCGCGCGGCGCGGAGCCGGGGGGCGCCGGGGCCCGGGCGGCGGGCGGCTGGACGGGGCGGGCGGGGCGGCTGCCGGCGGCCTCCCCCGCGGGCGAACCCAGCGCCCACAGCAGGAGGCAGCAGGTCAGGCGGGCGGCCATCGGGGGGACCCTGCGGGGACGCTGCGGGGACGCTGCGGCGCGGCTCAGGCTCTGCCTGCGCCGGCCTCTCCCGCTCGTCCCTGCCGCACCGGGGCGAGGGGGCGGCGGGGCCGGGGGAGGGAGGAGAGAGGGTGGGAGCGGCTGCCCACCCCTCCCGGTGCCGCCGGGCCAATCCCCGGGCCCGGGGGCAGCGCCGGGGGTCTGGGTGCGGGGGAAGCCGCATTCCTCCGGCGCGGGGGTTCCCCGCTCTTTAAAGTGTGGCGGGGAAAGGACTAAATTAATTAGCGCACGGCCGCTGATTGGAGACACATGCCGCACCTCGGCCGCCCGCGCCGGCTCGGGGACGATTTGTAGAAGACAGAAGCGCGGAGACAGCGAGCGGGGAGGGGGCGGTGGGCGGGGGGCAGGGACAGCGTGGGAGCGAAGGGTGGGATTCTGTGCGCATCGGCGGGGCTTGCGGTGCTGTCTTAGAAAGGCAACGCTCCAAA
Organism: Phaenicophaeus curvirostris; assembly: GCF_032191515.1. Lineage (NCBI taxonomy): Eukaryota > Metazoa > Chordata > Aves > Cuculiformes > Cuculidae > Phaenicophaeus > Phaenicophaeus curvirostris. The sequence continues at coordinate 17,939,703 of NC_091400.1, read as the reverse complement.
TGCTGCTGGTTTCAAGGATCCCGGAGAAAAGACAAGTCCCCGGTGGGTCTGCGCTCTGGAAGACCCAGTGTGAACTGGCCAAGAGTGCAACAAGGGTCACTGATAATTCCAAGCAGATACTTAAATAGTAGGGGTTAAAGGGGCTGTGCATGGGTAAACTTTCATCATTGGGCTATTTCTATGTGTGATGTGAAAAAGGAGAACACTGGCGTGAATTTCTGAAGGATTTACATGGCGTAGATCGGAGGGGGTTGATTTAAAAGTGAATGGTGCATGTTGCACTTATTCATCGTGTGACACAGGTAGTTCGGAATCATAGTTTATAGTCACCCAGCGGGTATAAATGCTGCTGTAATGAACAGCAGTTTTAAAGACAACCCATAAGGAAAGTGGTATATTTTAAGGGAATTTGCTCATTCTGCCTCCTTTTTTAAAGCTTGTCCTCCAGCAGCCAAGATAGTTACTTTTCTTGGAGAGTATACAATGCAATAATTGAAAAATTGTTGGAAAAAGCTACTGTTGCTGTGTATAACACAACTCTTTTGTGATTTTTTAACCTTGGAGTGTCAGATCTAAGCAGATACTTTTGAAAGCTTCTGAACCACAAGTCTGTAGTTTTTGGATCATGGCAAAGAAAGGTTTGATTCATTTTTAAAATTAGCACCAGGCCGCATTGCTCTGTGTCCCTTGAATGTATGAAATGAACAATTTGCAAATACAAATTTGCCCAAATATATGTTGCTAAAGTATCAAACCTCCTGTTAATTAATCTTTGCTTATAAATAAGCCAAACCATCCTTTGATGCCTTTTTTTTTTTTCTCCATGGTAGCATGCTCATGACCTCCACAGGGGGTGTGAGCGAACCTTTTGTTGTTTGTGGTTTTTGTCTGTACTGTTTCTATACAATCAAGGTCCTGTGAAAAGGAGGAAGAGGCAGCAGGAGGTAGGAGCAAGCTGGGCTATTTTGGACCAATGTCCCATTAAAATGTTCCCTCTCTCCTTAACTCACTCCAAACTCCTATTCAGGCCTACACTTTGTATCAGTCTTTAACCTGCACTAAAACCTGTAGGACACTGATACTTTGACATTGTTGGGAAAGAATTAAAGGATCAACCAGGGATGGCTAATATTTCTTGCCTTATTTTATTGCAGAACAGCAGGAACTCAAAGTCTTTAAAGCTCTGGTACTTCGACTCTTTTATGCAGCTGAGATGATGAAATAAATATGTGTTTGGTAAAGGAATTCAAATTAGCACTGGGTCACATAATTCCCCTGTTCTGAATATGGCAAATCAAAGGCATCTCTAAGGCATCTAGAGGCAAGAGCTATGCAATTTCTGCTCATGCAGAATAATATTCCTAGCGTGGAAATTTCTGCTAATTAAAGCTCTTGCCAAGTAGAGTCTTTCCCCCTCCCTTCTTCTTCTTCTGAAATAGCCCAAGCAAAGCTTTGCAAGCCATGACTTGGAGAAAGTCTCTCTATAGTTAGAGCAATGCATTCAACATTTTAGATGTGGATCTAAGCTTCCTGCTAAAATAGTTTTGGTGTATAAATAGTGTTAAACACCCTTAATAACAGTTTGTATATGAAAAAATGATAATGGAATTATGGAAAAAGTGATTATGGAATTAGACACATGTATACAAAGGAACTCTTGTGACCTGTGCTTGTGTTTTGTTATAGAACATAATGTCAGAAATACAGAGGATATTTAAGAGGGGACATACAGCACCAGGAAGGGTATATGTTCTTTTTGTTCTGTGGTAAAATAGTTTATCATCTGTCTATATTAAAATAATTCTGCCTACCTCTGTATTTTTAATAGTGAAGTCAGTAGCAGGGGTAATGAAGGTTGAAACTCCAGGGAAGTTAATGAAACATAAATTATTACTGAATATGGGCTTCAGTACAAATTTCTGGTTATTATTTATTGTAGGACGGCTCATCCATTTTTCACTCACAAAAATATCTTGCTATGTATAGTACTACATAATTAGCTAGGACTTTACAAGACTATTCCTTAAGTGTATAATTTATTAATTAGAAATTAACTGAATGAAATGCAATAAGCTGCAAGTTCTCATAGAGACTGATGGCAGAGTTCTACAAACTCTTTTCACATTCCATCCAGAATCACATGGTGTGACAAGAATGATATATGGTCAATAAGTGAATGATATATGGTCAATAAAAAAAGCTTTCATGTTTGGTTCAGTTTTTCTGAACAATTATCTTAATACCCCCAGAAGAACAAAGAGGCATAGTGATTTTTAGGTGTTAGAGCAAGCAGTGATCAGTGCTGATTCAGAGTCCTGAGAGGCTGTTAGTGTTGAGAGAAGAGTTTGGGCATTTCAGACAGTGCCTGCTGTTGGCATAGAAAGCTTTGCCTCTTGAGAAGCAACACTTACTATCCCAGTCCACTCCATCAGCTCAAGAACAAGCTCTCACCTTGGGTTTCCATTCTGGATCCACACTCTCTCATGTTCCAGTCCGTAGCAAAACTAGGCCTTCCCCTTGCCAGACTCCCCACCCTTCATCTTTAGTGCCGAAAGTTTAATTTGTTTTTCTTTCTAAGAAGCAAGAATTCCCTCTTCACATCACGATACACTGTTAATCATGCATAATTACAGAAAGTAAGGAACTAGGAACCGAGATGCACAGGCTCAGTTTGGTTTAGCGTAACTTATCCTACCCTACTATAGATGTACAACACTGTTCATATGGTCTGGGCTCTAGGGATGCCTGTTGCTTTTCTTTGGTTATAAAAGAAGTCTATGTCAGATAGCTGAGATGTATTGAACGTGAATTTCACTCTAAGAGGGTAGTTGCATAAGGTAGAGAGCACCTTCTTCTTCCTTTATTTTCACTGGCATATGATGGCACATGTACTATGCAGCCTTAGGATTAGTGTTTTACAAGGCTAGTTTTAACTTTAGTTTCTCTTGACACAAGTTGCATGTAACTGATATTGACATACTAATCCCTTATCCCCATCAGAAATGAAAATGTCACGAGTATCTGCTACTTTTCCAGTTTCTTCTCACTGAGAGTTCAGGATCTATTCTTCTATATGAACAAAAAGGCTAGATATTTTTTCCCCATAAAGAAAGGGAAGCAAACTTTTCCAGTGGAAATTCCAGTAATAACTCATATTTGTTGAAAACCTAGTTCATCATTCATCCAGGTTGATAATGCTGCCTCGGAACTCACCTGAACTGCAGTGGCTCATCTCATGGTTTGAGAGGTGTTTCCTTACTGTAGGAGGATGCATCACAAGTCCTTGGCCATTGCACTTCTTGGGCTACATACCCATTTATTTCGCAGGAAAAGGACCATATAGGTGGATTGGAGCACAAGGCAATCAAACTGCTCAGATCGTGGCTGAAGCAAAAGTAGGCAGCTTGAAAGAGGAAAGGTGGTGGCAGGGGTTTAAATCCAATTTCCTGTTCAAAAGCAATTTTAAGGAAATATTTCAAGCAGCCCTAGGCACCAGTCTTTAAGTTCCAGCCAGCAACCTATAGGGCTTTGAATTCCCTGTCCTTTTACTTAGTCTGTTTCCTAGGCAGCAAAGACTCTTACTGAGGTCAGTGTTCAGTACAAGTTCAGAGCTGAGCCTGATGCACTTAACAGGCAAGATCCTTACCTGCTGGGCAACAGTTGCCAGTGTAAACACTAGTGCCTTTCAAAAGAAAACTAGAAAGGGAGATGGGTTAGATAGGCTTGGTGAGACTGTTGTGTGCCATTATCTGCACCCGCATCAGCACTAAGATGGCCAGCTGTAATATGCATCTTCAGGCTCCTGTTTACAAGTGGAATTTGAAGGCTGTGGAAATGGGGTGGGGGAAAGACAAGAGCAGCTGGGAGCCATCCATGACCACAGCTGGTTTTGCAAAGATCTTCTTGCAAATTGGATTGGGAACTCTCCAGGATTTTCTTGGTCTGAGTAATGCTGCAGATGAGAGGAGTGCTGTATGTATTGTGCTGATAGTACAGAAAGGTTTCTACACATGGTGGACATTTCACATTACACATTTCAGAAGCGTGATGAGCAGCTAGTAACCAGCAGGTGGCAAGCGTGCCACTGTGTCAAGGCCGACCTATTGTGCTCTTGTTACGCATGGGACATTGTCCACTCCTTAGGGCCTTAGGGTGGCAGTGGGGATCACTTGTGATCCTGTAGCGTTTTCCCAGCAAGCTCTGTTGGGTAGCCTCAGTGTTTCCAGCTTGCATATTTAGTGGTGGACTTGCAGTGTTGGGTTTACAGTTGGACTTGGTGATCTTAAAGGCCTTTCTCAACCTAAATGAGTTGGTGATTCTGTTATTTTAAGCCTTGTGATAGCTTTGGCTGACCTTCTTCATAGTGCTTGTAGGAGAACCTGGCCCAGTAACGTATGCTTGATACTCACAACTCTTCCCTGCGCTAAAACAGCTGTATCACAGATTCATGCCTTCTTAATTGCAAGTGATAGAGAGCTCACAAGTTATATTTTTATTAATATTTAAGATTTACACGTTATTTTTGTTTCAAATGTATTTGGTTTTGGTTCCACTGCAGATTTAAATATCAGTCTTTATTTCTTTGAACTGCAGTGTGGTTTCTATGCAATAATAAATGGTTCTCATGATCTTCCCAGAAGGGACAGCATTGCAGTAATGAATAAAAGCAACTATGAATGTACTAAGGCCTGGCTCACATCAGTGGTGTCTCTTCCAGAGAGGTAATTTGATGTTGGTTTCGGTTCAGAGTGTATTAATTACTATGGGATGGAAGATGCTGCAAATACTTAAGCAGAGCTGTTTCTGCTCTGATGTACAATGAAGAATGAAATTATTTCATAGGGAGCTTTAGTTCATAAAAATTGTGTAGTGCTATTAATGGAAAGGATGATAATTTATACTAGTACAAAGAAATCTAGTACTAAATATGGCCGATATGCTAGGGCATTTTCTCCCTGTAAAAATTTATCAAGTACCTGTGTTTGGCCCAAATACACTAAAACTACATTGCATCCTAAGCTTCGCTTAGTCTATATGAGATGCAGAAGCTTTTTTTTTTTTGCTCAGGTCTATTTGTCCTCTTTCTGGGACACTTGTTTCACCATCAGATACAGATACATCAGTGTGTGGCCTTATGACTGGAATTATCTGGATCCATACTGACATCCTTCCCTCAATCCTGCAAATACTGCAAAACATGTGCTCTTAGATCATAGAATCATAGAATCATAGAATACCCAGGTTGGAAGAGACCCACCAGATCATCAAGTCCAACCATTCCTATCAAACACTAAACCATGCCCCTTAGCACCTCGTCCACCTGTGCCTTAAACACCTCCAGGGAAGGTGAATCAACCACCTCCCTGGGTAGCCTGTTCCAGTGCCCAATGACCCTTTCTGTGAAAAATTTTTTCCTAATGTCCAGCCTAAATCTCCCCTGGCGGAGCTTGAGGCCATTCCCTCTTGTCCTGTCCCCTGTCACTTGGGAGAAGAGGCCAGCACTCTCCTCTCTACAACCTCCTGCCAGGTAGTTATAGAGAGCAATGAGGTCTCCCCTCAGCCTCCTCTTCTCCAGGCTAAACAACCCCAGCTCTCTCAGCCGTTCCTCATAAGGCCTGTTCTCCAGCCCCTTCACCAGCTTTGTTGCTCTTCTCTGGACTCACTCCAGAGCCTCAACATCCTTCTTGTGGCGAGGGAGATGCATTCTTTCCCTGAGCACGTGCTCTGAATGTGGAGGTGACTTCTTCAGAATAGAGGAAAGCACGGAGATTGAGAGGTTTTCACAGATTTCCAGACATACTCTTTTACTTATTTAAAAAGAAAAATCAACTTCTGCAGGAAACATGTAGTTCCAGACAAAAGAGTAAATGCACGCACACATTGTTTTGACCATGATTCCATACCCACCTTGGATTTTTTTTTTTTGGCAGTAGATCAGAATGCTTTCAGGGGTACAGGATCCTTTTGCGGCTTTGCTCTGAATCAGAGATAATCATATAGTGGCCATAATAGTCAGAATCAAGGCAAGATTTGAGGGTAGGGTTAGTACGTTTTTCTTAGATAACTCGCATAGGGAGACTGGAAGTTTTGCTGAATTTTCCAGCCATGCTTGTTGGTCTGATGAGAGTTATGGCCTCTGTCTGCCTTGCTTCTGAAGCCTCTTCTCATGTGTCTTATTGTAAGCACTTACCTTCCTCTTCAGGCATTTCAACAGTCCAGCAGAATTTCTTTCTCTAGATATTTCCTTTTTTTCTCGTATTTCCTCCATTCATGTCTCTCTCTCATTTTCTCAGATTCAGTATTTTTGAAGGGAGATACCAACGTCTCCCACCTCTTTTTGAGGAAATCTTATTTTGCCCTCCAGCCTTTAGCAGAAATGTGCATGAGTGGGTGAGAGCAGAATACTAGTTCTCCTGAGAATTTCACATTTAGCTGTCTCATTTTGAAAGACTCATTCAGGTTATCATCCAATATTTTGTTCAACATGCTTAAAAATCCAACAATCAACACAGAAAGTGACCAGAACTTTAAGTAGAGTTATTCTGTTTTCCATAGACACAACCCCTGGTAGTAAACAGAATTCACACATTGTGTATAGACTGACTCCACAGACCACTGCTCTGTAGTTTGGGTCCACATGGGTACTTTGGTTGTTGTAAAAGAATACTAAAGGGATGTTTTCTGTTTTTCTGTTGTACCAAATTGTGGGTCAAGATGTAATGTCAATACTTTAACTTTGGAGTTGCACCCAAGATGAATTTGGCCCTGTCAGTTGTTAAATTATTGCTATGATTGATCTCAGCTTGCTGAGAAAGAGATCATGCCAGACTAGCAACCACAGAAATCATCAGTTGAAACTCCACTGAAATTCTCATTCCCTGTAAATTGAAAAATTAAGCTTTGAAATAAAACGCTTTGTTCTTCAATCTCACACTAACTTTTCATTAACATTATATAACTCTCAAGCTATTAGGAAGATGCCAATTAAACCAGAATGGATTGAAGTATTTGAGTGGAGAAAAATAAGAGCCAAATTCTAAATGAGATATCATACTAGTTCTTGGCAACCTGTGGCATCTTATCTCCGTTTATCATAGCTGTACATAGATGTAAGCAAACTAAGGCCTATTCCTGGCATATTTATTATGAATTCAAAACCACCCATCATCAGTAGGAATGATACAATGTGAACATTTTCCCAGCTCTTTTTCCCAAACTCTATGCAGAGGGATTTTTTTCCACAGAAAGAAGAAATACCAGAAATTCCATAAGGCTCACTCGGAATTGTTTCATAGCAAATTAATTAAAAAAGCTTGTAGATAAATGTTGGAGCAGAAAAATCATGAGGCAAATACTAGATTTTTTTTTCAGTATGTAGAGGCATAATTCTATGTGACATCAACAACTTTCTACTCTGAAAAGTGGTTATTCTAATGCAACTTTTTAGATTATCAGAACATCAGTAGAGCACAAGGAACAAAGAGATACTAAAAAAATCTATTATCAGTAATGGATGGGTTAGTCAGTATGGCATGGCAATCCCTTTATGCACCAATAATACCATTGTAAATTCATGGGTTTTTTACATGCTAGTGATTTCCACTTTTTCCACATAGATATTCCCACTTTATGCACCAGCACTGCTAAACTTCTGCAAGCTAACATGAACTCCCTTGGCCATCTGTACTGCATTCCTTGTGGGGATGGGTAGGACAGGACAGTTCTGAAAGATGGCTAATCAGCTTGTGATTAGAATACAGTAAACTATCATACTGACTCTCAGATAGGGATAAACTCTACATTCCTAATGCATACAGGCATAAGCACAGTAAATGTTTATTATTTATCCCTAACATCAGAAAATAAGAAATGCTAAGAGCAACTCACTTCTTTTAAGAAGGGAAAGTGAAGTTGAAACTACTTGTATGTATTAATAATGTTCAGCATTGGTTTTTTATTTTTTTTGTCTCATATTCCAAGTATTATTATGTTCAAAAGAAAATACAGTGTTTGCAGAAGCAGTGTGGAATAGCTGTGTCAAATCTGCTAGGTTTTCTGTCATTGAGAAGGCTAACAGAACTTTTTTACTGAAAGACTCTGAAGGTCTAGAAGAGACATGCATTTATTCTTAGAGACTGAAGCTTTTTATGGACATGACAGCCAAACATCTGTGATGAATGGTTAGGTGGAATTGAACCTGCTGTGGGATAGGAGAATGGAATGGATGACCTTCTGATGTTTTTCCCACTGATATTTCCTATGTATCACTTGCAAATGGAAAAAATCAGTCTTATCCAGCCTTGTGATAGAGTCTTCTCCAGCCTTGTGATAAATGGGGTGATACATACCAGTCTGCGCAGTGACCTTGAGAAAGCTGTACACAAAGAAGTGAATTTGCAAAGTCAATTCCTATTTCAGCATTTATTAATATAATATGATGATTGCAGTAGCAAATATAGACACTAAATGTGTGGTGTGATTGTGCCTGACAGAGCCACATTGAATGCTTTGTAAACTCTAGATCTTAACATATGTGTCTTCTATTGTAGAGTTATCTGTGTCTTAGTTTAGGAAAGGTCTCAGCAGCTGTGCAGATAAAATAAAATGTTCGATCTTGATGAAAAAAAGTTATTAATTCAGCTTGATCTGTCATCATGAACCTAATTAGAAGGATTCTGAAATGCAGAACAAATTGTCCATGGCTTGCATGAAAAGAAGGTATCTCAAAACTGTTAAATTAATTATCAGTTCCAAAGCAAATTGAGTACATTTCTTTAAATATTAGATAAAAAAATTGCTGATTGCTAGTGATGGTTTTATGGACACTTTCCTCACACCTTCCCATCAGGTGGATAACTGACTTGCCTTGTTAGTTCAAAATCAGTTCAATAAGGCGTTCAGCTGCAGTTCTTTGGCAGCATATTGCCTCAGGGGATTTTAGGAGATGAAGAGTACTTCAGTAGTATTTGAAGCAGTAGAAAGAACTCTCTGAGTAACGAGGGACTGCTGAAACCCTCAACAGTTTTTGCTATAAATGCAAGGTACATTTCCAAGGCACAGTGCACTTTCTTCTATGTAACTGAAAGACTACATATTTTGGCTTGTTGTTTTTTTAATAAAAAAAATCACAAACAAATAAGCAACTTCCATACCCAAAGAAATAGTTTAATTTCTTCATTTGTGCTTCTTCCCTTGCGGAAATCCGGTAAAAAGAAACAGTAGACATATCTGAAGATATATTCTGTTGCTCAGTCTGGCATGAAATAACCAAGACTAACCCTATAGCTTGGGAACCAAGAGCGGAAGGGAGGAGACAAGGTGATGGTTATAGAACACGTTCCAACCTCTCACAATCAGGCAAGGCTCAGCTTGATCCCTTCACTCAGTACGAGTGGACACATGCTCATAAACATTCTCTTACTCTCAGTGAGAAAATGTCGATGTGCAAGAGCAAACAGTACGTTAACACTAAGTTTATTGTGAAATTGGAGAAATCTGCAACGAAAACTTAACTTTTCAATTATTGACTGAGGCTTGCACTGAAGAGATCCCAAAGATCAGGTCGGTGCTCAGAGGAAACCATTTTTTGTTGGTAGAAAACAGGAAAGCAAAACCAATGGAAATCCACAACAGCCTTTCAGAAAATGATCTGCAGAATTGCTTTGAACATTGGCAGCATCATATGCAGCTGTGTGTCACCTCAGAAGGGAACTATTTTGAAGGTGATCATAATTGATTTTTCAGTTTCAGGTGTTTTTTATGTTGGACCTTGTACCATTGGATGGTCTTCTGATGCTAAGGTGAAGTAGCACAATCATAACATGCTTAGGTTAGAAAAGATATTCTAGACCTTTCTTGCCAGCATCTTAGTATCTCCCAGAGCTCCACTAGAAAAATAGGCATGATCTAATCAAGTAGCTTGAGTGAGTTGGGCAAAAATTGCATAATAGAATCCTGGCTCCACCAAGGTCTAACTTCCATGGTTCTACTCAGTGAGACAGCTGTGAAGCAATGAAACAATGTGTTCTGAAATTGGAAAGGGCTGCAGCAGGCAGTAAAAGTTTGTAGTCAAAGCTCCAAGCCTCTACTTTGTGTTTTTGGTGGGTCAGGCTCCTTCTGTAGGAGCTGAAAGCAGCCATGGTGCCGCTATGTCCCAGAGCTGGGAGTCAAAGAGCTAGTAAAGTGGCTCAAAAGGATTGTGCTGGAGCAGAGGCAGCTTCCAGCAGCCCTGTCTTAACTGAGGAGTGTCAAGTTTTTATAAGCATTGTTACATTTTTATAGTTTAATGGGTTTGACTATTAAAGCAAAACAAAGCACGTTAAAAACTTGCTATGGCTCATTTCTGCACTCAGTACTAAGTCCTTGCTATGTGTAGCGTGGATCCCTAGAAAATACTAAATAACAAAGGCCAACTTAACACAGCGATTTTCACATCTTCCTTATCCACTTTAATCATCTCAATTCCTTTCTGTTTAAAAACAGTCTTGGTAAGAGGTACAGTTTATTCAGCTTCAAAGCTCTCAGCACAGTGGCTGGTCTTGAATTCATACCTATGGGTTGACTTCTCCAGGAAAAAAAAGATGGTAGTTTGCATGAATACTGTAGAAGAGAAGAGAGATGATTAGGAAACATGTTTTGAAAGACACTGTCAAAGAAAATAAGGAGCACTGGATTAAATAATTGGGTGAGGCATTTTGGTAAAGAAGTGCTGAAGAAAGGAATACAGTAAAGAAAGCAACTATGACTAGTTGCCAGCACTTGAAAGTTTGACAGAACGGAGAACAGTGTATTAGTTTTAAACAGTGATGCTGTCATCTTAAGTTATGAGAACATGGAGGTAAATCCAGGCTGCAGTTCAAGGAAAGTTTAGTAAAGCAGCAATTCAGAATTCACTCCACCTACAGCACATGAGATCTGTGATTCACGAAATAGTGTTAAATTGAGATAGACACTACTCCCAAGGACGGCAGAGTTGCAGACATCATGGTAGGGCACTGAGTGAGATATTCAAGGCTGGCAGGGACTCCAATAATAGAGCTAGACAGAGGAACAAGTACGTCAAGGACAATAGAAAATACAGTGCAGAATATGAAGACCAGGTCCTTAGGGAAGGCGAGGGACAGCACTGACTTTTTGGTGTTTGTGGACAGAGTGCTAAGTGGGGGTGTTTCTTTGCATCTTTTTCTGCATTTATAGAGAAAAGTTAGCACCTTACTAGGTGCTAATCTACATTGTTTCTTGCCTAAATATGATTACAATTGCGTTCCTTGTGAGCTTTAGGATCAAAGTGCTTTGGAAATATAAAATATTTTATTAATATTTAAGGTATTTACTTAATTAGCTCATCTGTTCTATAAGCTCTTGAAAGTCATTGCAGAGTTATGATCCAGACCTGGAGTAAACCCACAGATGATAATACATTCAGAAAGTGTGTATGTACCACAAGGCGTTCTAGTGCTTGTCAGTGGGGCCCGGTCCCCAAAAATGGTTTGTTACTACATTCATCTTCCTGCTAACAGTCTCCATTTAATATCAGTTGCACTTATGATTCAGAGAACACAAGTTCATCATGCCAAAGAAACGTTACTCACTCTGTTCTCCTTATTCCAAGTAAAGAAAGAAGAATTCTAGCCAACTATTCCAAAGAGTCCTGGTTAGTTCAGGGATTCTGTTTCATGACTCATGTGTTACAGGATCTTTTACAGCAGAAGGGAGATAGAATAAATGTCGCTGAAAACATATTGCAGGTCACTGTTAAATAATCTCTGCTCTATTGCAGTGGAAAGTGTTTCAACAGTGCAATGATGAACATGGAAGAAAATCTTCCTAGTCAGAGGGTGTGTGGTCCTTTAAGGTTCTAGAGTGTTAGCTGACCTTCCATGGGAAGACTAGTAAGCACAGGTGACAAGGATCCCAGCTGACAGATTTTAAAGCTTCCATCTTCATAAGGAAGGAGTGGGACTAATTGTGCAGAGGGTTTCTTCGAAGGGAAGTGTCTCTGCTTAATGGGCAGGAGAAAATAGTCATCTTCTGTTTGACAGCAAATAAAAGATTTATTTTGAGATTTCACACCTGAGTAACGGTACTACTTTGTCGTCCCTAATAGAAGTTATGATTTACCTAAGTATGTATGTTGTTCAAATGGCAAAGCTGAATAGACATCACAAGAAGATAAAGAAAAATCTTGGAGCAATGTTATTGTGTTGTCTGTTCACTTGGTTTATTCAGTACTGCTAGACAGTTTTGTCTTCTCTCTTCCCCCTTCCAGGTGGTAAGTACTGTTACCTGCTTGTAAATATGATCTGTAGTTTTACCAAGAAACGTAGAAAGTAATTCCAACTTGACTATACATCTTTGTGGGGAGGCCTCACGAGGCAGTGGATGAGGAGTGAATAGGAAAAATGTGAAGTTGCCCTTTCTGATGTCACCGAAAGTTGAATTGTCAGTGCAAGCATGTTCTACATCTTACTCTCAGTAAATGGGTGAGAAAGTATGTATGCTATGATGTCACAAGTAAAGCAAAAGGAATGTTATGGTACTGATGTTATAGTCCTGTTGAGACAGTGGTCATCTAAGCAGTGAGTGAATAGCTTGGAAGGGTCACCTGCTAACAGTGGTATTTTTGTTGAGCTCTCAGCCTCACACTCTTGTCCAAAAATTTTCAAAGTCCTATTGAGAATATATGCATAGTCGCAGGGAAAAGAGATTTGAAGTTCCTTTGAGATCTAGTTCCCCAAATATTTTTTCCAACTTTTCTACCAGACTCTGTGGAGAAGATTGGGTGGCTTCTGTTAGATTTCAGTAAAGTTTTTGGTTACACAATGTTATCTAATATTTCTGCTTATTTTTAAGCATGAAATGTTTCAATCTTTTCATTTCGTTCCTACAACCAGGGTAGAACTGTCCATGTAATATAATTAATTCTATCCCAGTCGCGTTGGTAGGATGTACTTCATACATATAACAACAAAGGGCTAATGTGAGTAAGGATTCATTCTTCTTATTGTTATACTGTCCATGCCAAGGAATTGTTTTATTAAGACTGATATCTGTAAAATCTGGATGTGACTGTTGGTGACCACCCACAGATTAAAGCTACAGTTCCCTGGAAAGGTGAGGCATCTGTTTTTTGCACTTCTAACATTATGTAAGATGCATTCCAACACACAGATAGCTAAGTTAGATGACTGAAATGAGATCTTGTGAATATCCCTAACGATGGGGATCTGTAGCCGCTTCTGCTTAGTGTACTAGTGGCCATACCACTTCAATTTTCCCTGCCTAAATGGCAGCACTGAAAGTGAAATTGAAGCTGCTGAACATGATAAAACTCACATGCTAATGATGCAAGTACCACCAGTGTATCAGGTACTGTAATCTTCTCCTAACATATAATGCATGATTTGTTTTGTGTTACATCCATCAGCTGCCTACAGTCTACCCTCACTTGCCAGGTAGCTAGTACATCTATACCTCTTACTGGTCATGCACTTTAACACACTAATGCAGAATTACTGTCTAGAAATTAGTGAGGATATTTCATTCTCTTGTAAAATGAGCAAGTGAACTATTTTCATTGCCTATTTCCATCCCTCAGACAGGAAGCACTGTTTGTGCTGTCTGCATGTATACTAAGTGATTTCCACTATTTCCTGTATCAAAACCTGTTTCAGTACAGAAAATAACCTTGAACGCATGCAAACATACTTTCACACCTGTACCATATATTTTACATAGCAATATTTGTTAAAAAAAACCCTATATGTTTTTCTTTTCATATTCACATTAAAATGAAATGGAAAAAGCTGCCTTTGCAAGGAATTTTTATTGGCAAAGCATATCATTTACTTTGGCTCCATAAATCAAAGTGCAGTCATGCTGCAAAATATGGGTAGCCTGTTTAGAAATATTCCATCAGGAGGTATAGACGTACAGGTACCTGCTGTTTCAAATAAATAGCATTTTCAATTCCTGTTCATCTGTATATGATATCTTTTATTGCAATGTGGTGCTTTCCATCAAGTCAGTTAATTTTGTTCCTGCAATTCAAGACGTAATTGATCAAGTGCTTGCCCTTGGGACAAAGTTTCTTATTATGCAGTGTGTTGTTTCAACTTTTCACCATTCTTTCAAAAATATTCTTTATGAAATATCGTATTCTGTGCAATATGGTTTATAGTTCTTTTTTATTATTTTTTTTTCTTCAGTATACATATGTAGTCTGTAATATGTAAAGCATACATCCCTCTGTTCTCTGCTTGCACTTGGTTTTGCAAAAAGATGCATTTCAACATAATTTGCATGAAGTCTGTGGATGACTTCAGTTAGCTTTAGATCACAAGGCAAAATTACTTAATTTTGTGCCTAATCTCTCGCCATTTTTATGGAGCTACTCAGAGAGCAGTGCAGAGCTGGGTTTTCAATTTCAAGATACTATAATGAATTTTATTTATAAATTATTTCTTTGGTATAATTGCAGTGGTTTTCTATTGATCTTTCAAAGTCTTGAAAATGTTTTATACATTGAAGTTATTTTTGTTCTGAAAGTCATTCAGAATGAAAATTCATGAGAAGGCTGTGTCAGAGTGCCTATAGCCCCAAGTAAGCCAAGAAGTAGCTCAGGCAGGATAGAGGTGTGTATGCTTTTGTAAGCTGCTAAAGGAAGTATTGACTTACTGAAGCAGCATGAGTCAGAATGCATGAAGTCTAATGATATATTTCAGGTAAAACCATAACGGATCAGAAGTGTAGTTATCTTGCACTTCAGCTGAAAAAAATTTGAAGCAGGGACTGAAGATATAGTGGGTCCTACAAGACACGATTTCAGTACAAATTAATATTAATATTAGTAGTAGGAGTAGTAAGTATATAGATAAATCTGTGGCATTAGACAGGCCAGCAAGTGGTCAAAGGAGATTGAATGCTCAGCACTTGGCATTTGGGGGTACACCTGTAAAAGAGCAGATGATACACAGGGAAGATCTGTATGAGAGCAACTTATGTGGTTACGTGTCTTCAGGGGACTGAAAATTCAAGCTCTGTCCATCTAATCTAGATTCGACAGAATTTCTTAAAAACTGTGTTTTCTAAGAAATTGCATTGGAATTTTAAGCTAGCATTAAAAAATTAGAACAATGGTGGGACTTCTTTCTACTTTTGAATTAATTTTTGGTCAGCTGGTTGAGGAAAAATAGTCAGAGGGAGTTAGGTGGGTATATGTTGAAATTTTCCTGCACAAGGTATTTTAATTTTGAGATAATAAACAATTTTATTGCTGTATGAAACTGAAGAGAAGGGCTTTTTCTTTAAAAAGAAAATTATATAAAATATTTTAGTACTAGAATCATAAATGACCAGAAGTAATGCAGATATGCAGAACTCCTGCAGCCAACAGATAGGGGTGGAAATTCCAGAAATAGGTTTTAAGCATTAGAATTGAGACTTAATTAAGGCACAGTCTGTATGTTTTTGTATTTGCCTTTTGTTAGGATTTCTAGCAACTGAGCTATGGGAAGGAATATTCAGAAATCAAGAAGTTAGTTGAAAATAGTTACTTTATATGCATCCGGCTTCTAATTTTGCATGGTTAGTGTTTCTGATGGGGTGTTCAATCACAGTTTTGATTCCCAAAGTCTGTGATTTTTGAGCATACAGAGTGTAATTTGTGCAGCATGAATTGCAATAACAGATCTTCAGTAGAAAGTGAAATCTATGGCTAATAATGAAAATAAAATTACATCACTTTCTGAACAATTCTGTTCTCAGTATACTTTCAAAGGTAAAGAAAAACGGCTATGTAGTAGTAGGAACACTTGTATGGTTTAATGGTAGTATATGAGCGGTAAAAGTTTCTAAAAAAAGGTTCCAGAGTAAATATAGGTAATTTCCCTTTTGAAAAACCCTAGCAGAATAGCTTGAATGGTTCTTTAAAAGTCATTGGTGCAGCTTAGTCAGTAACACTCTCTCTGTTGAACCATATACTTAGCTCTGGAAGTCTCTTGCCAGTGTAACTGCTCTGGTTGGCCGTAACTGTCTGGAGATCTATAATGCATTGCATGCTTCCACTTTCCTTCAGCGAGACTGATGCATGATAGACTTCTGGAAAATTCTTGTTCTTATCAGGTAACTACAAGTATGCACTCAGAGTGCTAAACTCTAGGTCTGGCACACTCAAAACTGACACTGATTTTGAAAAGTTTCTAGTTATTGAAATAGTATTGATGTCTCAGACTAGCCCATGGAAGTGTATTAATTAAAGAAATGTTACAGCACTTATCCAATACCTTTAAGGCTCTTCATATTTTAATATATTTTTAGCAAATACTGTGTTGGGCTGTGTGCTTACAGTCCCTCAGAGCACTTGGAGGTCATCACCCAGCTATGTGTATATGATGAACTATGGATCGTGTTTGTGTTCTTTAGCATCTGATTTTGCTTCTGTAGATAAGATTCATGGGCTACTTTGCTCTTACCTGTCATGGTTTCCTGTCTTATCACTATGTTTGTGAGGTGAAGCTCTAGAGTTCTCCTCAGGATGTTTTCCTGAATATTCTGGCTGCAGTTAGAGAACTAAGTAATTTTTTTGTCTCCCTCTCATCAGGTAGTACACAGTATACATCCATAAACATTGCTTGTTGGTTGACGTTGCTATTTTACCAGCATCACATATATATAATTATTCAATGAAAATATTAATATGTTGCCAGCAAGAATTATAGAGTTTATGTCTTGGAAAATAATACTTCATTTTGTAAGACAATGTTTCAGGAAGGTACCTTGCTGTTGTTTGTCCTATACCACTTCCTAAAGATTCATTACTGTTTGAATTTGTGATCATATAGTTAGGCCATTGCTTTCACCTACTCTTTTGAGTAATTTTTACTTCTTCTGATCTTCTAAAAAGAAGTTCTGTCTGTCCTTCAGGTGTTACAGGAATCTTGAACTGCTTATAGTAAGAATAGTAGAAATCTGCTTTTATTCGTGTGGTTTTGACCGCTACCTGTTGTTATAGTTGTCAAACATAGCATATGGTAAGCATGGTTTACACCTTAGCAATGGAAGCAGAAGGGACACAAGTTGAAAATTGGTTAGATATTTTGGGAAAAAGAAGGGAATAGATAATGTGGACATGTAACTTAAGGATGCCAAAGGCAGAAGGAACCTGTTTTAAGAGTTCTGGTGTTGACACTGTGGCTAGCTTGGAAAGGCAAGAGATGGAGAGCTAGTAAAAGCTGGAAGTTAATGGAAAAGGAGTTTGAGATCAGAATAAAAAACTAGGTAAGGTGAATGAGTCTAGCATATAGAGAAACTTCAAAGGGAAGTCTGAAGAGAGGATCCAGAGAACCTTCTTTTTGTAATCATCTGCCTTATTCTCTAAAAAGCAATGAGCTTTTGCAATAAATTAGTCAGGAGCCTCCTTTGCCACGCAGCCTTCCTAGGGCAGATCTGCCTTGAACACCAAATTAATTAGAAATCTGTTGATATGTTTTTAGATTATTTTAGCATATATATATATATGCACACACTGAGTCATAACTCAGGATAAGCAAGCAAACTGAATTATACTGTTTTCACATATCTGCTATTTGACTTTGCAACTTCAACTATACTTTTGAAATAATTTTTTTCTGTACATACAAAAAGAATAGGATACACATTGTTCACATTGGCAAATATACATATTCAGGTAGACACAGGCTATACAAAAGGACATGCCTATGATAGTATATCACAGGTTCACAGGTACACTCACAAAACCAGGAGGGCATAGGACCATGCATGTACATGTGCACATACAGAATCAAATTCCTATAGAAATGGGAGGCACATAACTGTGAACAGCATTGCATGAATACACGCATACCTACATGCTGCAGTGCTCTTCACAGCTACATGAAGTGACAGAATGTCCAGGAGCTGTGCAAACATTAAAAGACATCCACACAGCCGTGACTGTCTCAGGCTGAAAAAAAAAGGAATACTGAAAAATACTGTCTGGGAGAACAAAGCAGGAGAGTTAACCCATCAAATGTCTGGAACTAAAATAATGGCAGAGAGCGCATCGCAGCCAAAAGCAGTGCCAGCAACTCAGTCAGTCACACAGCAAGAGCAGTCATCCACACATATATATGTTGCAAGAAAAATATCTACCACCTGGCTACAAGCAACCAAGACCTCTGTGTGTGTGTGTGTGGCCAGTGCATTGGCATCAGCGTTGAAGGAGGAAGAGGAGTGGAAAGAAAGGAAACAGCAATAGGAAACAGAAACAACAGAGGTGAAATTGAATCACGGCTCCCAGTCAAAACATTTATTTAATAGAAACAGAAGTCTGGAATGTGTACAATTTATATTTTACCCAGTGAAAGGTCCTGGTCATGTGTGAAACTTCAGTCTTCTTGAGTAGCAGGAGGTCCTGTGTGTATGAAGCATATTGCTCCACTTACTACACATCAGATGTCTTGAGAGTGCCAAACAATGAAACAGGTGGCTAATTGGCTTCCATCCTTTCAATTCCTACGAGAAGAAATATGGTCAAGTGGTGAGAATAGGATGCTCAGTCAGGTCTTGTGGCTGGCGTTCTAGGCGCTCTCTCTGAAGTGCTGTGTGATCTTGAGTAACTCACTCATGTTGTTTGTTTCCAAATCTGTTATGCATAAATAAGGATAATAATGCTCTTTACGTCTTAAGGGTTCCGGCAGATAGAAAGAAGTTATGCAAAACTCTTTTAGATTCATGAAAGATAGCAAGTAAAGGAAAACTGAATTGCAAATGAAATTCCTGGAATCTGTCTTTGAGTCAGACACAGTGTTGCAGAGTAGATTTGAGTGACACCAGCATTTCATGGCAGTCAAATTCCAATTTTGTGCTGTAGCTCTTATATTTTGGTAGGACAGTTTTCAATATGACACAGTACTTTTTTTCTCAGTGTCATACTCTTACTGTGTGGCATCTCCACACCTAAACATTACTTTGAAAAAAAACCCCAAATAATCAAAAAAAAAAAAAAGCAAAATTGACCTTCCTAATTTTAATATTTTCATACTTGGTCTTAACAGCTAATAGCCTTTTTTTTCTCTATTGTTCATACCTGTTGCCCTCTGAACACTATTCTTTATAAGCCTAAATCATGAAGAAAAATCATCTAATAATTTACTTGCTTATGTATTCCTCCCTAGAGGATACACTATAAATGATTTAATCTAGTCATCTATTCTTATTTTAAATAGTATGCGTTTTTTGCATTAACTTGATTTAACGCAGTGTTTCATTCCCTCTCAGCCAGTAAGGAAATGTTATAAACCAACATAGTGGGAATCATTTTAGTTATGCCAGGCTGCAAGGCTTGCCTTCTCCTCTATTGTAAGACATAGCTTTAAGTCCATCAAGTCACTTATCCATCCAGACACCCACTTGGATGAGTGGGTTAGGCCAGAAAATTAATGAAAGATCCAAGAACACAGATAAGCTTCTGTTGAAATAGTAAGCACTGTAAGTTTTGTTTCCAAGGCATTCATGTATTTTCAACAAAAAAACCCACAAAACATTTCATCAAAAAGCTCCAAAACAGCAATATACCATTTATTTTTTTACCATGGGAATTTATCTCATGGACTAAATGTAGAACTACTCAGAATTTCTCCATGAGACATTTTCTCATCAATGAGTGTCATTACAGAAAACTAAATCTGTGCAGGTTGCCACCAATTTTGACAATAGAGGTTTAAGAAAATGAAGAGGATGAGACACTTTAGTGCAATGGGATGTTGTTTAGTATAACTGCATTTTATAGTGAAATGTATTTCATCTTGAATTTCTTGTCTTCATATGAAATATCATTGTAGTGCATCACAGCCCATTTGGAAGCAGTATGGGAGTGAGTGTTTTGAGGGCGTACTTTACTGGGTGAGTGAAGGGAGTCATGCATCTACTTTGCCCATATTTTGGGCCTGCCAAATAGGACAAGTCAAATTCAGAAGCCATGTGCTGAAAAACAAAATATATTAGCTCAGGCTCACTGCCATGTTCGTATGGTTATATGGCTTTTGGACAGAGCTGGCTGTCATCTGGCTTGTGTAAAGTATGGTAAAGTAAAATCCCAACTGTCTGCACCTATTAATCTGGACATACCCAACATCTGTTTAAAGAAACAAGTTGTAATTCACTGCTCAATAAACTTGCTTCAACATTTTTCAGTTTCACTTTGACTTGGGTATTAGCAGGTTACATCCTGCGTTTACTCAGTATCTTCATTGCTACAGTGTTCATCTCATGCCTATCATTAATGTACCTAAATCACTCTGCAAATAAATCAAAACTGTACAGCTGCTCAAGATTCTTTTGTTAAATTCTCTGAATAAAAACTGACTTTACATCTTTCTGAGAATATTCAGGAAAAGATGCTGATTTGATTAGAAAAGTATTTACATGAAGAGTCATAAACCAAAAACTGTAATGCCCCCAAAATAGTTGTTCAACAGAAATTTCTATTTTCTGGAAAAGCTTTGATAACTGATTTAATTTTATATCTATCTATGTAGGTATAAATACTTATAAATTGTTTTTCTATTTGGGATTTCAGCAAAGAAAATAAAATGGCCAAAGGAAAAAAAAGTCCTCTAAATTATTGCTTGTCAAAATCTGATCACTAAAGTAATTGCATTAGACAGAAGATTCTTGGAGAAGTTGCACATTACTATGGATCTATGATTTTTGTCTCTTAATCAGTTTATAATATTTGGATAGATTTAGGGACAATGTGTAGAAGTGGACTGAAGTTAAAAATTGTAAATTTTTTTAAGTCCAAGAGCATTTGCATGACTTTTAAGCACTTGAGCCTGGAAGAAAGTGTACTGGTTAAGGCTTAGATCTTGGTATACCTTAGGAATTATTTGGTTTTGTTCTTAGGTTAGAAACTTCTCAGTACATTCATTGATTTTTTTTTTTCAAGCAAGCCAGGTAGGATGATCTGGGATCCCTCTCATTCTGTGTAACACTAAGAATTTTACTCTTGTACTGTGCACAGAATCAGTTTGTCCTT
Source organism: Phaenicophaeus curvirostris (assembly GCF_032191515.1). Lineage (NCBI taxonomy): Eukaryota > Metazoa > Chordata > Aves > Cuculiformes > Cuculidae > Phaenicophaeus > Phaenicophaeus curvirostris. Next base: position 17,918,666 of record NC_091400.1, on the reverse strand, counting down.
CTGAAGTCAAAATGTTTTGTGCTGGATAAAGGGGACTTAGAAAAGAACTTTTGCAGGAGGAGATTTCAGACTCCCTTTGGAAATAACCTTCTCTTTCTTAAGTTAAGAAATTTAGTATTTGTGCAAGTGAAAGACAAATGGTCCTAGAAACACGTTCTGTAGGAATGAGGCTGTATCATTTGTGATTAGTGGAGGCTGTAATGCATCACCATACAAAACTATGTGCTGCTAGAGAGGTAAAGATCAAGTCCTGGAGCATATTTCTCAAAGGCTTTGGGTCCCTCAAGCTGCCTTGCCAGGTGGTAAAGGCAGCTCTAATCGGTCATCAGAGCTGCATCCTGCAGAAAATGCAAGAAGTACTTGTATCTGAGTGGAACTGGCAGATGGCAGGAATGTTGCCAGTTTCACTTTGGAAGTAAACATCTTGGGCTCAGTTCTGCTTCTGACTTTCAGACGTGGCTGCTTCCCAGCTGGAGACGTCCCTCATCAATCATCTTGTCTGAAATGTACAAGATGACATTTCAAAAAGGCTAGTTCAATGCCTCCCATCTTTCCAGAGTGGGTATGGTGAGTTTGTTGGTAAGACGGGAGGGGGAAAACAAATCCATGACCTAGGACAGGCAAGTCACCGGGGCCTTGCTGCAGTACAAATAATAGCTGTCTTAGTACCAGTGTGGTTGGGTCAGTAATATGTATGGGGGAATTTTAACAAAGTTATTGACAATTCGTCTTGAACCTCCTTCCTACTCCAGGAGGAATGTGCTAAAGGCAGAATACTGATCTGGTACCACATGGTGACAGAAGGCTGGAAGACTTTGTTCTCTTAATATATGTTAGATCACTGCCAGTCCATTCGGTTCCAGGTATCAGTTCCAGGCTGTTGTGACCATGATGATGGATAATTTGAAAGACAAAGGTCTGAGCACCCTGCTTGGACCCTCTCAGAGGTTTAGAGAGTAATTGGTTTGAATCATTAGTAATTGGTTTGAATTCTAGCATTTTCCAGAATCATGTCTTCTCCTGTTCATTTCACAGACTTGGATAACTACTTGGTGATGGTTATGGTAGAGTCAGTTTAGAATGAAATAAAGAGGCATTCAATGGTATTGAAAACTACCAAACACCCTGAACTTGTGAACACTCTTGGAGTTAGTATTGATGAAAAAACCCAAGAGATTAGCGAATTTTTTCGTATTGTTTGGTTTGGGTTATTTTGTGGGAGGAGTATCATTAGTCCTGGCAAAACAGTAGATTTCAGCTGAGCATGTTTATACCACACTGTTGTTAAAATGCAGACAACTTCTTTACATTGCTGTGAATAGTGTCTCTGGGAAGCAATTGAAGCTTGGATGAAAAAATCTGACAAGAAAGTTCTTAAAGTAACCAAACCCGGGGAGAAATCTTATCCCAAGGTTTATATTTGAGTCCATTTTACCAACAAATCTAAGCTCTGGGAAGCAGGTTTACAATTCAACTTGCCTGTGTCCTTTCCTGCAAGCAAATGGGAGATACAGAACAAGTAAGTGAGGAATTGATTTTTCCTCCATTGGTGAAATTTAGCATTTGTTTAAATAGTCTGAGAGTCTACACATGCTGGCAGACAAACTCTAAGCTGAAGCAATTTTTTCTATTCTGTGAATGAACTGGAAAAATCAAAAGGATCTGATTTAATTCAGAGCAGATGTCTCTTCCTCACGCCTAAGAAAAATACACCATACAAAAGAACACCATATAAACATATGAGTAAATGCTATTTCAGCAAGATGGCTGGTCAGTCCCTTCCTTGTTCATGGTGTGGGGCATCCAGGCCTGATAAGCATGTTACACAAGACAATATTGTTTCAGGTTCTGCTATGCACTTACTTCCTCAGGGAAGTAATTTAATCTCTTCATCTTTCTATTCTCCAGGCATTGAATCTTTCCTTTGCTCACCGAGTTCACAAACTCTAGAGAATAGCCATAGTTTGTTTAGTGCCAAATACGCCATGAGTTTCTGGGTGCCAGAGTAATGAAATTGTAATCTGTTCTTCTGAACAGCTTGTAGATGGAGGACGTTGTTTCATCTGGTGCTGTAACTTAGATGATCACTTTCTTTCTGTAGGAAGCTTTATTATTCCATTGGCTATAGGGAGCTTGAACATGAGTCAGCTAATTTAGTGTGAAGTTTGGCTTTGTTCATATCTCCTGTAGTTCTTAGGATTCTGAGAAGTCAGTTGCGCTAAGTGTTGCAAACACTTGCCTCTCCACCCATGCTAATTTTTGTTCTTATGCTTGTTTCACTTGACCACCTGCCTCTGTTTGAATTTTCAAGGTGGATGATTGAATAGTCTTTTCAACACTGGACCACCCACTTACCCTGGGACCTTTAAAACAAACAGACAAAACATCCAAGCTCTTTGTTCACCCTCAACTTTGCTGCTATTATTTTACAAGCATAATCTTGTTTAATACCTGATAACTAGTGGTAATAGCCTTTTTAGCTTCTGCAGCTGTCAAAACCATGTCTGTAGCAAAAGCATAAAGAATATTAGGTATCCAGGCAGTAGCCTACATTATCCCTTTCGTTTGTCTCAACTAAGAAAAGTATCTCTGTGATGTAACTCACATAGCTTTGGTTCTTGTTACTGGTTGAATTCATGTTGGGTTTGGTTTTTTTTTCTTTTAAATGATGTCAGTCCTAGAAGCATCTAACAAAGACATCAAGGCAGACAGCTTCATAAAAGAAAAGGACACTTCTCTGCATTGTGCCTCTTTCAGAGAGGTCCCATTGAGGGCAGAGGAAACTACACAGCGGTTCCCACTAGAAATGTGACACATAGCTTTTATTTTACTGTCCTGTTTGTCACATGCCAGTCCTCAGAATATGGAATGTTATGAAAATCTTGGAAACAGACTACAAACCCTACAGCTATTGCACTGTTTCAAATGTCCTCCCCCACAGCTGGATCCAAGGTAATAATAGAACAAAAGCCCTTTCCACATCTTCACTATGTGTCTGCAACAGCAATGTTCTTGTTAATGACTTTGAAAGTGGCGTTGTTCATGCTTTGGCACTGGTGTGGGGACTCAGGGGGCTGGCATGGATACTAGTCTCAGTTCTGCAGCTAATGTATAGAATAATTTTAGCTATGCCATTAATCGTCCAGATAGTATAACAAGAAAGCGTGAATTAAGACAGCATCTCTAACATGTTCTGGGATGTCTGTGAGACAGAGTTCTGTCATGCTGGGCAACACAGGAATAATTAAAGAAACCTATTTTGACAGCAAAGCAGTGATGGCCCAACTATCATGACAAAAGTATGTGCCAGCCCAGGAAAACATGGGTTTCATGAAGATTGATCCAATTTGTCCACATTGACAGATAAATTTATTTTTGCCACATTATGTATGGGCATGGAACATACTTAGAACAAAGCTACTTGTGAACTGAGTTATTAGTGTTAGGGAAGCCAGAAATAAAGGGAAGTTAAAGTGGGTCAACATGTGATTTTAGACACGATACCATATAAATTTTTTTAATTAGCATGGCTGACTTATATAGAATCATAGAACCACCAGGTTGGAAAAGACCCACCAGATCATTGAGTCCAACCATTCCTATCACTCACTAAACCATGCCCCTCAGCACCTCGTCCACCCGTCCCTTAAGCACCTCCAGGGAAGGTGACTCAACCACCTCCCTGGGCAGCCTCTGCCAGTGCCCAATGACTCTTACTGTGAAAATTATTTTCCTAATGTTCATCCTAAACCTCTCCTTGTGGAGCTTGAGGCCATTCCCTCTTGTCCTGTCCCGTCACTTGGGAGAAGAGGCCAGCACCCTCCTCTCCACAACTTCCTTTTAGGTAGTTGTAGAGAGCAATGAGGTCTCCCCTCAGCCTCCTCTTCTCCAGGCTAAACAACCCCAGCTCCATTCCCATGATTAAAGTTTTTTACTAATGGATTTTTTTGAACAATTTTAAAGAGAGTATAGAGAGCCCATGTGATTGCAAATCAAACAGGCAACAAAAAGAGTCGGTCAACAGTTTTCTTATTCAGTGCTCTAAGGTGTATAGATGAAAGAGATTCTATGACCAAAAAACATAAAATATGTCTCGGTAGATAACATCATGCAAGAATTATGTTTATTTCAGGAAGAGTGGAAATGACAGATGGTATTGAGTTGTGTAGGCCCTTGCTTTGGATCATGATTGGATGTTACTGGCAAGGGAATACTGAGTTGGACACTCAGTGACAGTATGTTTAGCTGTGTGGCTTCTAACTTACCTTTGACTTAACTTGAGAGCCCAGTTTCCATTTTGCTTGGACATTTCTCGTACAGCTTGCTGTGTTCAGTTCAATAGACAATATGGACTGTGAAAAGCATTGCATTGTAAGGCTTTCTTTAGAGCATTAAATGTGTTTGCCACTAGTCCAGTTTGTGGATGAAACTTGGTGGACTAGACTCTAGATAATTTTTCTACCATTTCTAGTGAACACTGCACTATGATTGTTCCTATGTCAAAGCATTTACTCTGATTCATTGGTCCAGAATTGCATCCATTCGAGTTTGAGGTATTTAATGGGAAGACCCCATTCTAATCTAAGAGTAACTTGAGAAGCAAATAAGTTTGTGATGTCCTAATTGCCATTCCTGCATAAAAGTGGTTTCCATTTTCAGACTTAAAACAAAGAGTAACGTCCCTATACAGAGCAGACATGGATTGGATGCATCTTGGCGTTGGTATGTTGCATAAACTGTAATGTTTTTAGGTAAATATTACCTAAATCTGCTAATGTATTGTTACATAGGGATCTCAAAGCTTCTCACAAATATTCTTATCCTGCTCCAGGTTTTAATACCAGGTATGAAATAAGGCAGTTGGCACAAATAAGTAAAGTAAATAGCTAAAGTAAATAAAGTGTTACTACATGACTAAATGAAGACACAGATGGTATCGCTGAACAGAATGTAGCTTATGAACGGTATAGTAGGAAGTACCTTCTTTACCCATGTTGGTGTTTATGTTTAGCTACTCAGAGTCTTTAAAAGATTTAGGCTAATTGCACAGAAAGTCATTACAACTACCCCTGCTCCCCATTAGCTCTCACACAGCACAGTGTGTCCATCACACAGAAGTTCCTACGGGCATGAAATATGTGAAGGCCACTCACAAAAGAGTGAAAGCCCAAAGACTGGCTCTCCCTAGTGAAATTTTGTACATCAGTTGTAGAACTAGGATTGAACCTTACAGCTCAGTATTGTAAGCTCTTTCAGTGACAACTGATGCTTAGGTTGCCCCAGAATTTGACAGAATTCTTCAGCTTGAAATCAAACAGACCTGTGTTCTGAAAAACCTTGCTTCGGATTCATCTCTCTACTTATTTGTGAAGTGGCACTCCTGCTTTGCAGGGGTATTTTTCCAGGGCATAAAGGGAACATGTAACAGGGAATGTGAAAGCCACTTTGAAATGTCAGATTTCAAGGCTTGTGATTAAGAATTTTATTTTGAATCACTAATCTTTTAGGAAGTTTCCTTTTTGCTCAGATCCTGGAAGTTTTCATTCTAGTGCCATGCTAGAGAATGTGTCTGCAGCAGCAAATTGACAGCACAGCATGAGGATTAAGCTTTTGAGAAATTATTTTCCTCTAATGAGAACCCTCTTAGGAAATGATGTTCGTTGCTGCCAATGTAAACATTCACTTAGTGTCCATGCCAACAATAATTTTTTTCTTCCTGAAAGAACAAGATTCTGAAATGTGTAAGGTGTGTAGTGAAAGCATGATGGGCACATAGCTAATTCTAGTAACACAAGAAACTGGAAAAACATTTTATCAAGGATAAATATGTGGTCATTTCTTTTTATATTGCAGCAGTGTTTGGACAACTGATCTTAAATCAGGACCCCATATGAGAATTATTAAGTACATCACAATAGACAGCCTTAGCCGTTTTGATTTCACAGTACCAGCAGGCTAGGCAAGGAAACTAGGAGGCTGGGAGGCATTAAAAAAAAAAAAAAGAGTTTATCAACTATCATAAGGGCAGCAGTTTCAGAGCTGAAAGTCATAATACAGGGCAGTGTATGGAATTCACTGAAATCCGTATGTTTTTGCCATCTGATGATAAGAGGTAAGAATTATCTCTGGCCCCTGCCTCCCTGATCAGTGCCATACTAGCACAATCATGTGTTTTTCTGGCAACTTCTAACACTGGTTAATTCCCATGAATGGCAATGAATAAATCTTCGTTTTAGGAGAATGAAGGCTTAGCATTAACAGTAATATGTTACACACCCTCCCATTGCTGGACTGCTCTTCCAGCCAGCTTGTACCTGGCTGATGTTCATTGTTAGAACTAATGAGAAAATGGTGGTATGGTCTGCTGAAAAGAATCACAGAATCATAGTGAATTGGAAGGGACTCAAAAGGATCATATAGCCCAACTCCTGTCCCTGCATAGGACCACCCCAAAATTCACACCTTGTGTCTGAAGGTGTTGTCCAAATGCTTCTTAAATTTTGTGAAGCTTCGTGCTATGACTACTTTCCTGGGAAGCCTGTTTCAGCGCTCTACTACCCTCTGTGTGAAGAAACATCTTTTCACAAATATTTTTGTGAAAATTTAATTTATTTTTCCATCAGCTGCAAAAATTTTGATTTAAAAAGAGATTCTATTAAATGTGTCTTTATCTCTTGCCACGTTCTGAATATAGACGCATTAGTTTCCAGATGATATAATACCAGCAATATTGACTTCCTACATGGTTAATGCTACTAGGCCTTTCTAAAGGTAATGCAGCTGGTAGCCCCTCTGTCCCCATTTGTGACTCTAAGTGCATCTCTCAACTGTTAGTTCATGAGTTTATTCCTTTTGCAGTTGAATCTTTTAGGTTTTTTCCTTCTTGCACATAAAATACTTAATCCTGAATACCTGCCAGCACATTGTATAGAGTTTGATCTATGCAGTTCAACACTTGTCATTCTTTCCTCAGGAACTGTATCAGCAAAGCAGCCTGCATAAAACAGCTTATTTAAGAATAGAAACAATTCATTAGAGGGAAAGAATTTTAAAACACCAAGGAATTGGCATACAAATTGCTGTACTTGCATTTGCACTGACACTTGTTCTTATGTGGCTGCACAGGGAGCTGAATCAGGGAACTGGATGAAAACTTACTTTTGCAGAAGGAGGGGGTTGGTTTTTCAGTTGGATTGGTTCCCTGACCCAAATTACTGTGCAGCCACAAAAGCATCCCTCTCAGTAGCAGCCCACACTTAGACTAGCTTAATTTGCTTATTTCACCTCAGCTTGAACAGTGGTGAGCATCAGAAATACCATTTTTAAAGTTAGTTTTTCTTTAGATGTGTATTTCTGGAAGATGTTGTTTCTTGTTCTGTGTTAAGTTTGTGCATCCATTCTCGTGCACCAGTGGACGCTTTTCACCTTTGGTGAGCCTCCTGAACTGGAGATCAAGCCTAGCTACTTGTATTAGATTTTAAGCACTGGGAAGATGATTACATGTTTTAAACAGGTTTTCAAGGGTAAATTATTGATGTGAATTCAGGACATGGATGAATAAAACCGTGAGGAGTTGACGGCTGTTTTAGTGCATCCTGATAAACTCATGCATCACTGCCAATCCATCATGTAAGCAAAGGAAACTGCCTTTTTTATCTGACATGATGTGAGCACCTCACCACAGACACCTGTCAGGAACAATGACATTTAGGCTGAAGTTTCTATGTAATATATCATACATACACTTATCCCTCATATTTAGGATTCTTCCCTGTGTATACTTTACATTTTAAAGAGAGGAACATAACAAGCATTTGTCTCTAGGCTGCAGAGGTGGACGCAAAATGGAAGATTTAAATTTTTTTTTTTCAAAATTTAATTATCAGGGATTAATGCAGAGAGAGTCAAGTCTTCTCAAAAGATCCATAAAGTCATAGTTTCAGAAATTCTGAGGCCTGAAGGGACCTTCTAGTTTGCCTTGCTTTGTAACAAAAGCCAATGAGTTTAGTTCAGTTGGCTTGTACTGAATTGGTGGGATTCACCTCAGGCTACTATAGCAGTCCAAGCTTTTATAGGAAGCCACAAAGTTCAGATTTGGTCAAAGGGTCAGATCTTCCCCAGAGTTTGAGCATGTGCTTAGACTATAAGAAGATCTGATCTGATCTTGTTTCTGCTGGAGTGTAAGAATACAGTCATTTTCTCTACATGTTTTCCATTATCATTTCAATTTATTTCCTTAACAGAAAATAAAAGGATGAGTCCCCTCTGTCCTTAGCTCCAGCTTGTCCCATCTGTAACAACTGTGGAATCAAAAGATGCAAGCATTTGTGAAAACTAAAAGCCACTGGGAAAATGTGTCTTTTCTATTGCCCATCACATTTTGGTTTTGGATGAAAACATTTCTGGCTATAGCCATGCTACAACAGGCCATCAATATTTATTTAGAAGTGGCATCAAAAAGACAAGGAAAATCAAATGTCACAGTGTATTTGTCACAGATAGCTTGAAACTAAAGTGAAATTTATTATTTTCCCCTTTCTCTGAAATGAATGCCTGTAAGGGCAAATAATAAAAGACTTTTTTTGAGCAAAGGAATCCAACTGCCACTACTCAAAGAAACAAAGTCTAACAAATGATTATTAGCTAGAGGTTCAGATTTTCTCTTGTGAAATAGATTTAATTTCTTTTCCCTTTTATTTCTTTTATATGCACTTGGATGAATTACTGAGTTGAGAAAAGCTTTGGATAGAAACTGATTAAAAATCACTTGATAAATGGTGATGTCTAATGGTCAGAGACATTTGGGTTCTCAGAATATTTCTTTTGCTTACTATTAGTAGTGTGTGAACATGAGGGTGCTTGAAAGAACCTGAGCCTTTTTTTGATAGGTTCTGTGCAGGTATGGTCAGTTATAGATCTATCGTAGAGGAGCAGCTTGTATTTAAAGTGCTGCAATACTAGAGATGAGGATTGAGGAGTTATAGGTTAAGACCAATGACATTCAGACAGCGTCCAGCTGTACTGTGGCCCATATTGTCTTGTAGCAGTTCTAGGCATGCTTCATGCAAGAAAATAGTTTTGGAAAGTGATTGGAAATCATTACATTTACTTTTCTAGATGTGAAGGAGCACATTTTTAGCTTGTCTGTCTGTCACATTTATGCTTTGGTTTCCTCAACCTATATATCAAGGCCATACTTCTGTAAGGATGATAATGGATAAGGTTATCTAAGTCACAGGCGTTCTATGAGGTTTACTGTATTAGTATGCCTGCTATATTAGTCATGCTTCACAAAACACGGTATATAGATCTTAGTGCTAATAACGAAATATTTTAATACACATCAGTCTGCAGCTAGAATGGCAATTTAAAATTTGAGTATCTTTTAATGGGTGTGATACTGAAATTGCCTTTTCCTTTCCTGGGTATAAATGTTGTAATATTAAGACTTAAAAGCACATTATAACTTATTTGAAAAATATAAGGCATCACCGTGCATAACTGAGTATGAGTCAGGTTCTGATGTACTAGTTCAGTTTTAAAATACTTTCCTCTTGATGACAAATGAGAGCCCTTCTGCAAATGGGGAGTAGTGCGATACTATGCCCACCAGGGATGGTTTTCTTAACTGGCTTTGCTAAAGACACACTAAGTAACCTTGAGTAAATTGATTTTCTTGTCTTGTTTGAGGAATAAGCTCTAGAGACCTCTCTTGTCTTATTCCTGTAGCATCCAATGCTAAGTTTGTTATTATCTTAGCCTTTTTTGATGCTTTTCTCAATTTCTTGTCTTCCTGTCTTACTGTGTATAGTCTGTATAGGGCTCCAGACTCCTTAGACAGTACTTTGCCAGGAGGACATCTGCTATACATATCTTGCCTCTGTCTAATCATATATTTAAAAGGAATAAACTTAATTTCAGCTTGCTCAGGTAGGCAAATAACTGTCATTTTACTCTTTTTCTCCATCTTTAGAGGGGAAAAAAAAGTAGCCAGCAATTGAATGAGTTGGAAGAAACATTGTCTCCATTCTGTGATTGTTTTACTTTTTTTTCTCTTTTTTTCTCTACAGTCTAAAACACATGAGATAATTAGCTAGCAAAGAGCAGATTCAGATGCTGTGCTCATGAGCAGGAGCGTATTTATAATAGTAATAGACTACTTAAGTTTGCAGACAAAGGAGGCCAAGCCAGAGTACGCAGCGTTAAGCCACACGTTTTTAAAATGTGAACGTCATTCATAAACATAAATACTTAATTGGGGTGCTGAAATATTTTATGCCTTCTGGGTAAGTGAATACTAGATGCCGTTCTGAAGGGTACAGTCTAGCTCATCCAGAATCGGCAGTCATCGAGTAGCAATCACTGGTATGAATCTGTGGATTGTGTTACGTAGAGAGTTAGATATGTTGAGCAAGTGATCCTTTCTGCTTCTAAGAACCTAGTGTAAATTTCCAGTGTAATTGGTGCTGTACAGATGTACAGAACAGGTAGTCTCTTCTGAAAAATGTAGAGTTTAATCAAGATATTAAAAAATAAATAAGTATGGAGTGAATCTTTCAATGCTTATTTTATATTGCTATCAAATACTAACCACTTTTCTTCATGTGTTACAGTAATGTGACACACAAAGAGAGAACTGAAACTTTGTGGGATAGAAAGAAACTTAGGAAACTTTCCAACTTAATTATATTTGCCTAAGAAACATGTTTTATCTCTATAAAATCACCAGAGCCACTGCTGAGAGAATGGTGATGTCTCTTATGGTACATGTTTCTAAATAGTTCCCCTCAAAGCATACCCAAACTCATTGACTCTGAGGAAAATATTTGTAGGAGGACTCCTCTTCATGTTTTCAGCATTTTATTTGCTATGGAGACTGCTTAGTATCAGAGGATAAAACCAGCAGTTTCAGATAGTACGGCAAAGAATTGCAATTAGTTCAAAACATTTGTAAGCAGCTGTTTGTTGGATTATAACACATTGAATAAAAAGCTTAGGTTTCTAAAAAAAATATTCTTTCTAGTAATTTCTTGCCAATAAAAGAATCAAATGAAAAAAGAAGGTGTATACACAGTAATCAATACTTTCATGTTAGGTAGAAAGTACAGGAGTACTACACCTGTCAAATTCTGAAATTAGCAATATCTGACAAAATCGCACTTACCTCTTCATCAGTTGTTGTAGTTGAGATCAAACTTGATGTGAAACTGGGTACAGAATGATAACAGGAGAGGATTTATTATCCATGAAGATAATATTACCCATGATCCAAATAAGATTTTCTCCCAAACATGCAGCTAACAGTCAACAACCTAATGGAAAAATGACACCTTGATGGACAAATTTTTACTTAGTAAACAGAAACCATCATAAATGCCTAGCAGGGGTGATGCTTAAGCAAAGCAGATTTCCAAAGGGAGCATAGGTGATGACAATCATTAATAATTAGAGTCAAACAGATACAGAACTGTTGTCTTCAATAACTTGAGCATACACCACTGAGGTGCCAATGCATTTCAGTTGGTAAATTTATCATAGACACTTGGGGTCATAGGAATAAGGCAGTCTTGCTGTTAAGGAAAATATAGGCCATATCTTAGTATATGGAAGATAAGTTATGTATCTTCAGCCTAGCATATGAACATTAATGAACTAGATAGAAAACAGAATTACTCACAAGTATTCTATGCACTCAGCAACACTGGGGTACAGTGAAATCTGAAATCAGCATGTGGTAAGTTCTCAGGACAGAATATAAACTGTTTCCCTGCATCTGGCCAGCAAGCACTACATCTGTATCTAATAACTCTAATCACCCTGTATGTAACTTAAACAAATCTGCATTACCATGTAAATGAATTACCATTAAAATAAAACTTGGTCATAAATCTTCCATAGAAGAGGAAGTTTGCCGTGGTGAATTCTATTAATTCTTAATAATTAAATCTAATTGCTCCCTGAGATAATAATTAACATCCTCTGTTTTGTTTTCACCTGGTGATTTATCAAATGACTAGCAATCATACACTGCTTCCTAAGAGTACAGTCCTAGGTAGGGAGAATATTTTGTTGGGATTTTTTATAACCTAACAGCCTGAGACCCCATACTTGGGTAAAGTGATAATGGTTTTGTGGCTTTTGCTAAAATGGTGCCTGTCAAAATGTAAGCAAGGAAAGAACAACTGCAACTTATATGGTTTAGTATAAGAAAGCATCAGGGAGAATTTAGTAATCTCTGCTGCACAGGAGTTCAAACTAGTTTAAATTCCATCTAAAGCATCTCTGCCTTGCACTGAGTTTTGCAACCAGACACTGAAAATCAAGCCAACTTTATATTAAAGTGGATCTTTACAATTATGCAGAACACAATCTATCCCACTGAAGTCAATGAAAGCTCAAAGCAGTCATTATCTATGAAAATGACATCCATTAACAACAACTTGAAAAATAATGTGGGTAACAAAAGCCAGAGTGTATATTTCCAGAACTAAAACCACTTATGTACTGTCACTGAGATATTGGCAGCCAGCAGAAGGAATACGCCTCAAGAGAAAGCCATATAGTTAGTTCACATTTCTGGTGTGGGAAACGCTTGAATCATGCTCTGCCAAAACCTGTTTCTCCTTTCATCTTTTCTAATATAGGTTTCTCAGGATATTTCATATAAACGAAGTGGCAAGGGCCATTCTTTGGGTCCTATATCAAGAGATATGGCACAGCTCATGCCCACATCTCTTTACTCTCTTCCCAAAGCAAAGCATCCTGCTTCAAAGTGTCGGCTGGAAACAGTCCCTTACTTGAAGAATTTCTGTACCATACCCAGGCATTGCCTGAGAGAGTGTCAATTGTCATGAGCCAAAATTATGCCACGGAGCATGCTACTACTTCAATATGCTAGTGTATGCTTGAGCTTATGTGCTAGCCATGATTAGTCTACTAGCACAGAGATAGTTTCTTTATGTACATGTGTTAATCAGGTAAACGAGTTCTAACAATTTGATGAGGGTGTCCAAAACATGTCTTCATTTTTACTCCTCTCTAAAGCTATATGTAGTCCTGCTGGCTACAAACATGAAGTAAAAAGCTTAGGAAAGTTAATTAAGGAGATGGAATAAAATGATAAGTATTTGGAAGCTGTATTAGAGCCACAGCTTCTGCCACGAGGGGAGTGTACTGCATAGCCAGTGTTTGGATATTGACTTGGATTTGCAAGGAACGGCAAAAGGAGTGTCTAATAATCCAATGATTAAAAGTATCAGTATATTCTGATGCCTGGGTTAGGTCCCAGTCCAACAGGATCCTTATATCTGTGCTTAGTTCAGAAGATAACCATAGTCAGGTACATTCTCCTCTCAGCTGGTACAGTTGATGATATTGGCAAACTGTTTTAAATTTTGCCAGTGAGAAGCCCGTGAAGTGCTAACCAGTGTTAGCTGCTGTGTCTGCAGAGTACTTCCTTTGCCTCTGTAATCCCCGATTTCTGATGCAAAAGAAAGAACTGGCTGCTGCATAAAGATACGAACAGTATTTAGAAAGGAGTCATTTTGTCTGCAGGCATTTCTAAAACATTAAGGAACCCAGTTTCAATTGATTGCAGAGGGCTTTTCACCACATAACTCCCTGGGAACTGACTACTTTTAAAGGCCAAGTTGTGTCAGAATAGTACAATGATGAAGTTTTCCTCTCACAGTCCTTTGCTGGTAATGATTTGTTCCTTCCATCAAGTTTGCTACAAAAAAATATACCTGGGGACATAATACATACTTTTCAGTAAGCAGGCAATGAAAATAAGGCATGTGTGTTAACTTTGCAGGCAAAAATCACTTCCCAGCACGTCTCAGGGATGGGAACCTAATGAAATGTTATGTCATGGATGGTGACTGTAGAACATCTTGCTGCTTCAGATTTGAGAAGAAAGTATTACATTGACCATGAGCCCCAGCTATTAGACTGAAGAGAATCTAGAAGTTAATCGTATTTTCAGATCCATTCTTTTTAGGCACAAAACTAGTCAGTCAATTTCTGATGCAAAGGAAGAGGAGGAAGAGCCTGTCTGAGTAGAATACTGTGGAATAGCTGGCATTTCAGATGTTCAGTGGAAGTAAAAGCCCCTGAACCACCCCATCATACAAGTGCTCTTCATGTTATCCCCTCTTAGTATGTTTTAGGAATGAGGGTTTGGCTGCAGTACGGTAATGTAACTTGATGACATTGAAAGCTCAGTCTTTTGGGATTTATGTACAACACATGCTTACAGCACTTTATCAAAAAATGTTGGCTCTCTGTGAATACATAGCTTTTAAGCAACTAGAATGTGGATGCTGATGATCAGTCTGACCTAGAATAGAAAATTCCACAGGTCTGCATCACTGTTATTGAAAGAGCACTCTGACTTGTTTAAGTCTTGTGCTGGGATGGATGGGGCCTGGCTGGTGTTGGGGTGTGTATTACTAGGTGTGTGACAGAGTTGGCACACAACTGTAATGACAGTACTTCTTTTCAATTTTAATTTGAGACAATTTCTCTCTGATATTTGTCTGCCATCTGTTAACACCATGGGGACAGCACTCTGACTAACAGAGCTCTCTAATCACAGCACATGGAGGACCTGAAGCCATAGAAATAAAGATAAACCCATCTCTCTAATACAGGTATAGTTACACTGCTATAAAAATAGCATGAATAACAGAGTACTCGAAGAACTGGGTTTTTTTTCTTTGAGAAATCCCATTTTTTTAATAGGGATTCTAGAAAACTATTCAGAGTAACATTGTCAGTAGTTGTAGATTTAAGGAAAGCACAAGATGGGAATAACTGATTCCTGAGAAAAAGTTATCCTGGCATTATTTAATGCTAATCACTCTGGTGGGTTTGGTGCATCCTTTCGACAGATCTGGCTTACAATAGGATTGGTAATTACCTGCATTATTACAGTATTAAAGTCAGGGCCAACTCCTCAAAATGACAAATCAGGACGCCAGGAGCAAATTCAAAGATAAAACTGTATAACTAATATGAATTAAGAAACATTCAGTTTGTCTTTTCCACATTTTCATATTCAGACTATATTTATTTTTTTCAGTTTTTATTTTCCTGGCAGAATGAACAAGCCTATTGCTTGTATTGTGTATGCAGTCTTATGTATCTTACTGCATGAATGCTCCATGTCATCTTGTGCATGGGAATGGCCTTTACAGAGATCATGACATTAATTATTTTCTCATCTCTATAATTGGTTCCTTACAAACTTGTGATTTGTGCATGAAAGCCAGCTTTTTATTTTACTTGTAATTACGTTTCAAAGTAATTTGTATTGTGGCTCAGGAAAACAGCTGAGAGTCAATTGCTCCAAATATTTAATATTTTATAAAATATTGCCTTATTTAAAAAAATATTTTTGAACACTATCTTTACTGCACTTAGTTTTATTGAAAGAAGTGTTTCAAACTCCTTGGCATTTAGAAAATTATTTTATGCTGATTTTCACAATACAATGGTTTTCCATGGATGTGAAGCTGCTTTGTGACCATAATCAGGCTTGTAGCATATTTAAAAACAGACCCAGGCCTTCAAGTATGAAATCTGTAAAGTATGTGATGCCGTGGGAGTGTCTCATGAATTTGAACTATTTGCAAAGAGAAACTCATGTTTCTGGCAAGTTTGTTTGTCTTTAAGTGAATTTTGTATGGATTTGGCAGCGTTGTTTATCCATAGAAAATGTACAGCAAGACAGTGAGAAGACAAACTCTCCCAACATGTACACACTCTGCCTCTTCAGTCCACCTTCACTTCTACCCATATATTTCCCAAAGTAAGAATTCTTCCTGGAGGCCTGATAGTCAGGAAGAAAAGATCAGATACCAGGAACTCCATGTATTTCCCCTGCTTCTTAATCCTAAAGCTTTCTGTGCCAGCGCTAGACCTCTTCTGTGTGGAACTCGCTGATAAGAAAACCTTCATTCCTCATTATCCCAAATCAATAACCTGAAGTGCAACATTAAGTATGATCTAGGAATCCCAGAGCATTACAGCTCTCTTCATAGCTATCTGGACATTGAGAAATCCACCTATTAACTGATGTCTTCAGTCATTGCTGGTCCAAGACCTCACTCTTAACCCAAACTAGATTATCATCAAATGACTGAAATCAGCTACATAAAATGTTAAAATCTGTCCTCCCTGGCAGCACTACTATTCATCTCAACCTTTCAGGTTCAGTGCCTGGCTCTTAATCCTTTGTTTCCCTTAACTCTAAGTTAACCTCAGCCCTAGGCTTGTCTTTAAGAGTAGTTGAAAAACTCATAGTCACTTCTGGAATAAAAATAAGTCATTTGCTCCAGAGATGCCAGCATGTCAACCTTGTTTCCTCAGCAATCTGAGCAAAATAAGTTTGTTCTTTGTTCCTGTACTCCCAAATTACAAATCTAACTCTAACCCTAACCTTAGAACAGTGAAGATGATGTCTTTGATGTTTAGTAACAAATTTATTTTTAAAATGTTTTAGCTCATTGTAAACACCCTTAACTCATTGTTGAGAGCTTTAATCTCTGTTTGTGCTAAACTTAGTATGTGGCAATAATTAATTATTGCTTGCCTAAAAAGACCATAGGTGGTGGGGAACAGAGCTGAGAAAAGCAGGACATCAGAAACAAGATTAGAAACTGTCATCTGTCATTCCTTCTGTGAGGCACAGACTCTTAGCCCATTGCTGCTCATCAGGACACATAATTCCAGCTCAGGCTGAACAGTATTCTGGCAGAATAATTGCCCTCTGCACCTGAGCAAGACTTGGTAGAAGGGTTGGCTGTTCATTTGGACAGTAACATTTCAACTGATATTAGGGTAAGTCGGAGTTTCAAGGAGTATCATATTGCCTTCTCAGAGGTGCATGTTAATCCTCAGAGAAGAATTTCAGCTCCCCTTCCCACATTTCTCAGTCATGTACAGTCTTGTACAACTGGCTATGACTAAGAGTTTTCTGCCTTTTGAAGAATTTGGCATATGCCACAGCTGAATGTGGAATGTGGAGCCAGATGGGCCAGTGACCTCCCTCACTGTGGCCAACAGCTGCTTGTAAAAGAGAAGTGGCAGTAATGGCAATGGGCAGACTGTCAGCCTGATACACGGCTCTCCTGTTCCGGTGATACGGTCTCCAGCCAGGGGACTGCAGTGCAAATCAGCACTGGAAGAATGCTGAGGTTTTGAAGTGAATGTTAGGAAGGGCTGTTCCAAGATAAAATTTTACTAGAATATTGATATCTGAAAGTTTCCAATCCATCATTTAAACAAGAACAAAACAACGCAAAATCAAAAGCCAGCCAGTTTAGCTTGGAAGGAAGCATTCAAAGCAGAAATTAAAGTAACCACAAGACAGAGAATTGCCAGTATTCAAAAAGAGAAAAACAGAGAGAGAAATGAGATACTGCACTAGCAAAAGAAAGTGTCCAAACGTTGTTTAGCAGGGAGTACTATTATTTTTCAACTCTCTTTTCCAGAGTAGTGGCTTGCTTTACCGTTTTGGATTATTTGGATTCTAGTACTAGGTTTGTTATAGCTAGGAACTTTTGTACCAGTGTGTAGGATATTTGCTGAACATCTTGAAGGGAAATAAGAACATAGATTTGAACTGATAGCACATATTATGTGCAGAAATGTGCTACTTCAGATGCTGTGAGTGCTGTTGCTTTGAACTTGCAAAGGCCAATAGATGTAATAAATGCAGATGTGCTATAGTATTGATATGTCTGATTTTGCGTATGTTATAGGATGTGCCTGTCTGTCACTCTATCCAACCATTAAGGTAAAATTATGTTTTCATTAAAGCCAGTGAGGAATATTCTATGAATTCATTGTATTATAATTGCTCTGAACAGTGAAACAGCTGCTGAATTTATTGGAATAGCTAACTTTCCACTGTGAAGGAGGGGGCAATTTCGCACATTTCTCTGATCTGCTTTTTATGAATTTTCAGACAGGCAGCTCTTTTAAACGCATCTATTCAGAGTATACATGTCCAGCTGTGAAAGATAAGATCTTCCACAATGAAAGCATTGGAAAAAGTCATGCCACAAGAAAAGATTTTTATCACGTGGAGCAGGTTGTTGCTTTAGTCTAGTCTCAGTCTTGTCAGTTGCTAAGAGGACGATCTACAGCTACCCCAACATATTTCTCTGTTCTTGAAAGACCAATGCTTTTAGAGGCAGCCTTAGCCACAGTGCTGAGGTATTCCACAATTGCAGTCTTCAGCAGGCTAAGTAACTCCAGTTTAAAGTGGGGTCCCAAGCTCAGGACTAGCAGGGCAGAATAATTTAATCCAAGTGACTCACATAAAACCAGAGAGATGACTATCTGGGCACACAACATATTCACTAAATGGGGACCAGTCATTGAATTCCAGTTAAGAGAGACTTGATTTTTAACTCAAGGGCTTCCTTTGTTAGGTTTTTGGTTTGGATGGCCTATATTCTTTACAGTGGTCACTTCTATAGATTGTGCTACTAGTGGCCACAGTATGCTTGTCAGTGTGACTGTGATTATTTTATGTTTCTTGGAATAGCAATAAAAATAGAATTGCCAAATTAAAATGGCAGGACACAAAGAAACACAAATTAATTTCATGTTTCCCTCATTTGTTTTGAAAAAAAAGAAATTTGCAAGGTTGGCCCAAAACCAGAAAGGATTTCACTGCTTCAGACTTTACAATGCTAGTAAGTGCATTAAAAGAGCTATGTTTTTTACATCTCAGACTTTTCTTTGACAGAACTAAAATCCTAGGTTTTTCATGGTGCTTTTAGAGAAGATAGCTGATTGTTATTTATTAACACTGTGTTTTATCACCAAGTTCAATATAGGAAAGCAAAAACCACCCGCATCCCTGTTCAACACTCTGTACAACTGAAAGGAAAGGAGAAAAAACAATTCTTTTTACTGTAAAGTGGCAGAGGGACCATAATTCAACAATGGAAACAGACAATTGGAGATTGAACAAACTGTAGATAGCCAGTTTGGATTTCTGCTTAGCTTTGTGTAACTTGGGTGTAGAACTGAATGTCCTTGTGGCTTAGCTGTCTGTTCAAGTACTTACGTGGCTCCAGTTGCCTGTATCTGATTTATGTGTTTTTAATAAACCATGCTTTGATTTAGGGTTTTCTTAATTTCACAGATGTTGTTAGGAAGCAGAAACGGACAGGAATAAGATTTTCAAAGTAACTGGGATTTTGACTGCCTTCAGGGTAGTTCTGATTAGAGATGTCTGTTTAGGGACTGATTTCCTAAGGATCAATGCTAGTTACCTTCTGAAAAGTGTATTTTAGGTCCTTCAAGATAACTTCCCACAGAACTGAAGGATCGGTACTTCTGAAAATGTAGGCCTGTAGGAAATGTGACTTCCCAAGGTCGAATGGAGTTTGCAGCAGCAGTAAAATATTGTGCTTCACAGGCCCTCAGATCAAACTTGCCTTCTCTGTCATTTTGTACAGCAGGATAATAATTCCTGCCCATGTCTCAGAAATCTAAGCATGTCTTTGGTCAGAAGGTCTTAAAGGAAAGCCATTGATTTTCAATCTTGTGTGTGCAGGAGCAACAGAAGAACTTTGGCTTTAAGTTTGGGTATAAATTTATTGTAATGGGTGACTTCAAATTCCAGAAAAAAAGAGTTGTCAAAACCATGGTCTTTGTATCAAAAGTAGAAAAGACACTTCTGTTACAGACTCCTGTGATAGGAGCACTTGCTTACAGGTTTCACAGTGTCTTGGAAAAAACATGTAAAATGTAGATTCCTTTTCTGTCTGCATGGAGTTTCATAGAATCGGACAATTTATACTGTGGAAGTTATGCAGTGTTGCATAATAATAGAAATATTACCACTAGTTTCAGAGTCTATTTTGCTGAACTAATTGGGTCTTGCTTAGCTGTATCTTAGGGAATTAAGTGATTAAATATATGCATACATGGATGCTATCTGTGTCATATCACTTACTTTTTGAGGGCCTGTAAAAATCCATTTTCTTTTTCCTGCCTTTGTGACAGGAAGTGCCAGAAGAATAGCAAGCTCTGAAATATCATCTGGGAAATTTTAACCATAAACAATTGTGCATATTTTGCCCGAAACTGAAGAGAAGTTACTGTTGCTGTTTATATTTCATTTAGAATTTGTAGTCTTTTGTTATTGTTTTGCTTTAATAAACATTTTGAGGGAGAGTCCTTCCACATTTTTTTATTTCTTTTCCCCAAAAAACCTCCCAGGCGGGAAAGAACTGGGGGCGGGGGGAAAGTGAGATTTTTCTGTTAAGCTAACAAAATATTTCAAAATTAGCAGCATGATCCTTCTATCTTCACTTTGGCTGCCTTGAGTGATTCTTCATAGCACTATGCCTAGGGATATGAGCTTACCAGGAATATCATATTCTTCCAGAAACACCGAGCCTGAAGTTATGATGCCCTGTTGATGGTATATTGTTTAGGGAGCTTTCCTTTGTTAACATGCATCAAGTTAAACTTGTGATGCACTAAAATCAAATGGGTGCCTGGTAAGTCTAGACATAGTCAGTGCAGGCCTTTAACAAAATAACTACCTCATTCATTTTTTTTTAGCATGTGTAAAGGACTTCTTGTGCTGATGTAGCTAATCCATGCATTGGGTTTTTAAAGGCCTCTGGGAGTCATGTGTGCCCTAACATGGCACAGGAAGAATCAACAAAGTTCTTTGACTGCAGCTTTTTTGTTGTTATTTGTTTGTAATGGGAAGAGATTTAGATGCATCTGGACAAGTCAGGGATGGGTTTGCAGAATTTCCAGAGGAAGGGAAAAAACACAGCGAGGTCTCCTCCACACTGAATTGTGTATTGATTTTGTAGTGCTCGTAGAGAAGAATGGCAGCATTTGCAAGTAGTGTGGCAGGATAAAAGGAGAAAACATGCATGCACTGACTGGAAGTTTACTGATAGACCCAGGGTAGCAAGCAACTGATGGTTGCATGTGTGTTTCATTACCCTTCTCCTTGTACAGATTAGCTGTGTGCCAAGTCCATCCTCTTTAGACTGTTTAAACTAAAGGAGACTTTCTTATTTTGGGTCTGGAACAATCAGGTTTCATCTTCTGCTCTTGCAACCGCAGTCTCTGTGCTTCCATGGCCAACTGTGTATATTTCATCGCTTTCTTATATTGATTTGGGTCCAGTAGAGATGAATCCAGACCAAAACCAAAAAGGCACAACCTCTGCAGCGAGCTTGGAACCCAGGGGCCTGGCCTAGCTGCTGCTGCCGGCTCAGCCCTAATGCTGGAACTGTGCTGAGACTTAGATCCTTGTCCAATCCCAGATCCAGGGCTATATGGTTTTACCTCAACTACCCTTTTAAAATAAGAAATTCTTCTGAACTAGCTGATCCCAGTAGCTATTCTATGTGACCAATAGCCCGTCTCTCATGCTTTCATCCTCCGCAGCCCTGAAGGACAATACAGTACTGTTATCTCAATTTCATTCCAGGGGAAACTGAGTTATAAAAAAATCTTACCCATGTCTGTGCATGCAGGAAAGCAAGGAATTTCTAACACTTGATCACATATTGTTTCTAGTAGAATTACCGGTTCATGGCTTTCAAATGCATGTGTCATAATACCAGAAAGCATGTACCAAGCTGAAAATGTGTTAGTTTGAAACAGAACAGTGTGCTGTGGAACCACAGTGAGTAACAGCTGCAGGAACAAGAAGCTGTCTGACTCGAGAGGGCTCAGGAAGACTGCAGAAATCAATTCTCATAGCCCATTTTTGCCTCTTTGCAATGAATGTATGTTTAAACTAAGCTGCTGATACCAGCCCAATTCAAAGTCAGAACTATCCGAAAGCTGATGCCGTTCACTGATGGTTTGGTTAGTTTTTCTTCATTTTCTTTTTCTAATGTCATTCAGTGCAAATAGGCATACCAAACAAACGGCAATTTCTTGTGGTCATCATGTGTGTCACAGTAAGTTTTTTTAGCTTTTTGATCCTGTGGAAATCTGACTGATTCTACCCTTTTGGGTGCAAAGAGAAGCTGGAAAATACCTCAGAAAGCAAAAAATTTGGTGTGTCAAAAATCTTCCCCAGGCCGACACTTTGTGTGGGAATGGCAGCAAGCGCACAGCTGGGAGGGCTCAGCTTGAGTGCAAACCACCATCTCTGCAGCTCAGGGCATGCAGGTAGAAAGTAGCTGGGCACATCAGAAAATGCTGAGAAGGTACCGTACCCTACTGTTGCCTTGCCTTCTTGTGTCAGTTACCAAACAATGCGGCTCATGTTCCTGCAGCTTACCTTGGGGCTGAAATGAGAAAGAAGAAAACAATAACGAGGCAGCAAAAAAGGCACGTGAGATGGTCTGGTAGAAGACAGTCTACACCTTATATTTTAACAATTTTTACTATAAGAGATTTAGGATCAAAATGTTGAAATCACGTGGCATTGACTGCTGTTAGAGACAGCCTATTGGACTAGTTTGACCCCAGGCTGCTCCAATGTGTCAGTGCCAGTGCTCACTTGAAAAAACAGAGAAGTGAATTTGAAGATGAGAAAAGGCATTGTATGAGGTATTCCTGGGAAAGGGCAGTGGAACAGACGTCAGGAGATAAGGCTTCTATTCCCAGGTCTGCTATTCACCTTTCTGACCTCACACAAACTTCTTTTTGCTATGTGTCTGTATAATTCTTTGTAATACTAGGGTGCTATATCATGTGGCGATACCATAATGTAATGTACATTTTAGTTTCAACCTGACATTGGCTCTTCTCAGTCCTAATCCCAGCTCTTTTTGTTGCAGTAACTTTCAGCTAGGAAATTAGAGAATAAAGCTTAAACCAAAAAGTGATGTTGTAGCTCCAAGAACAACTTAGAAGATTTCATAAAGATGTTTGTCCTGTAATCAAAACCTAATTAAAAAAACCCCAATCTTCTTGTTGTCCCGTATTGCCAGACCTTATTATAATAGTAATTCAGTCATTTAAATAAATGCCAAAAAAACCTTCTGGGCTCACATATTTTAGTTCTCTGCCAGAAATGAAGCTACAGAATTATATTTAAAAAGAACCCAAAACATTACAATGATATCAAAACTTTTGCTCTCTTTTTTCATCCAGTGCCATAGGAAATGTGTGGAAAATTTACAGGGTCATTTTCTGCTATGGTCAACGAATTTTATGTGGGTGCATATTATAGTATGTTTGAAATATCTTTTATTACAAAGTAGCCTGTTATTTTCCATTTACTGTGCTGCTTCCTTGTTCCAAACTGAATGAGGAAGGGACTATTGTCTGGTAAAGCAACACAAGCCAAACCTGCAGCATACTGTTATAGACCCAGAAAGAATTACTGGAGCAGGACAAAGGACTATCTTACCAAATATTTCTTCAATTTTCTAGACTATTTTGTATCCTTTTCCTGGCTCTTATGTCCAAATTCCTTGCTCAGGATTAAGTGCTGGCCCTACATAAGTCACTGAGTTAGGACATAGATTCAGAGAGCAATGATTTTACCATAATGCTGCTATCTAGGAGAGCAAAAGTCTGACACATGGAATCATTTACATTTTCATTAACATGAAAATACAGGTAAACGTTCAAGATATTCCTAGAATATGCTGAGAAACTCCAATGAAAGTCGGCATAATATATGGAGTTTTATAACTGCTAAAGCAAAACTAGGCGAAACTATGACAGCCTGTAATTTGACACCATCTAAATAATAACAATGTTTCAGCTTCATCATAACAATTGTGTTAAACAGAAAACAGTATTTTTGAGCAGATGTGATAACTAGTTAGCTGCTAGTGGAACACTGAACTGGGACTATTAATGCCAATTTTAAAAATGAACAATTGCAAGATAATTGTCTTAGATGTGCAAGTGTGGAATTGAAAACTGAGAGGATCTCATGTACGGTAATGTCATGTCTGACTGCTTTCCAGTAGACAAGTCATCTAATAGACAAATTATTCATCAGTTCAGTAGGCGAACAATCATCACATCAAACAAGTTTGTCTCTGTTTCTGTACAATAAAAGACAGAAAATAACTATTGACAAGGACTTTCTTGTAAAACTGTCAGAAACTGACCAGCAACCCAGAGCTCTGATTTAAATAGGAACTTTACCTACTTGAAATGACTCAGTGACTGTTCCAATTTGCATTAGCAGAGAAATTGAGATCAAGACTTTTTTTACGCTAGCAGAGTCTAGAGACATGTGGAGTCTATTCGCCCATCAATTGTGAATAATAAATAAACTAAGCTGTAATTTGTTGGAAGAGCATTTATGGACAAAAAAAAAGGAGTTGGATTTGCCAAAACTATTATTCTCATAGTTTAAATCCACAGATAGTTTAGTTGCTGTTTCCTAGCTTTTCTATGATGCTTTAGACCAGCAGTTCCTAAATTCTGCTTTATGGACCAGTGGTGGTCTGTAAAACAATGCTAAATGCATCTGTATCTGGTTTCCATAACTACATCACCTTTATTGTATTACAAATGAAAGCTTGGATGGGCAGGGTGGGACAGAGAGAAATTTTGAGGGTAGCCAGTGACAAAATTTTTGGAGTCCATTATACTGGAAAATATAATCTAACATTTTATAAGGCTGTGATATGTTTTGGTTTTTTTTTTCAAAAGCTATTTGTGTTGCAAGCAGTGTTCAGCATTGAAGTGTGTTCTGGGCTGAGCTGTTTTCCAGCCTCCACAGGTCCTGCTGGTGCATTGTGTTAGTGTCATGCTGGAAAGTCTCAACTGCAGAAACCGCATATTCTGAAGGAACAGGGTCCAGTATTTCTGGCACTGACTGATGCACACTACTGGGGAAAGAACTGGATGACAGTTAATGTAGAAGGCTGATTGTTCAAAACTTTATGAGGTGGAAGGAGAGGAAAGAGAAGGAATCCTATTTTGGCAAGTAGTCTGTGGCAGATACATCCCACAGGCAAATAGTTTATGCCCTGAAGCTTGGTCTTATTAGTGCAATTGTTATCTCCATATAGCATAGCTAAAGACATGAATGGTCATAAAATTATCCAAGCCTTTCATTAGTATTGAGCCACAGTTAATCTAACTCTGTGGCCTTCTGCAGTGGTGAGTTTTAACGGGTCGGTTTTATGCTGTTCAGAAATCCTTCCATGTCTTGCTTCTAAGATTTCCTGCCCTTTAGTGTTAGTAATTGTCTTCATGTTTGGAATGAAAAAGGAGGTTTTGTCTGCTGAGAAGCAATGAGTTTCAAAATGCAAACCACTAATTTTTAGAGGAGTGCAACTGCTGATTCTCAGCATTGACAAAGTTATAGAGCATCTTCATTCCATTATTTGATAATAAACCACTATTTGATAACAAAAAAAATGCTCCTTGGGTCTAACAAAACCTTGTCCATTGAATTATGAACTCTTTTGATACTTGTTTTCTAGGTACTGCATATTTAAGTTTATAAGATTGCTGCTTTGTTCAGAACAAACACAGTATGTTTCAAAGTTGACATGTTGTCTTTTTAGAGACTGTCTTTTTCTTTACTGCTTCTATTTATCTAAAGGAAAAGCTTAACACTAAAAAAAAGCTTAGTTCTTTCTTGTACTTGGATGAAAAATGATGAGGAAAGTGTTGTTAAAGGATATTCTTGTACAACTTAGCCTATCTTTCAATAATAGCAGGGTGAGGGTGGAAATAATATGTGGTATAGATCAGTTGTCTAAGGTATTCACCGTGTTTTTAACTAGAAAGGAAGGAGGTATGAAAGAAGGCCTTCACTGTGACAAGATTGTTGAAACTTTCTAGGCTGAAAACCAAGGCAAAATGGAATGACATTATGTGAGAATATGTATAATACCCTGTGCCTGATGATAGTTGTTAGCAGCAGTGGTACTAAAAGAGTCTTGCTGAGCTGAAAGACCTAGAGTTTTTCAAATGCTCTTTGTCAGCTTCTTTATATGGCACTGATGGGACAGAGTACATACACTGCTGCAGCCATGTGTACTGTTTAACGTATGCAGAGCACTGTTGAATAGCACAACTTTCCACAACTTAGCTGATCTTTTTCCCTCTAGAAACCAGCAGAAGAAAAAGTGGGATATGTATCATTCCACTAAGGTTGTGTAGGTTGGCACAAGGTAAAGAAGAAAGTCTTTGCTCATAGACTTCTCTTGAAAGTCCCTGCAAGAGTAGAATTTATCCCTGTAAGCTATTGTCTTCTCTAAGTTACTCCAGCATTGCCTATTGCCATTTACCAATTAGTTCATAGATATTTGGAATCTGTAGGACCTATAAACATAAAATTAGACTACATAACCTTGATGTTATTTTTATATTTAACTGATAGATCTCTTATAAGACTGGCAGATAAAATCAGTAACTTTGTCAGTTACCAAAATCCTTTAAAATTGGAAGGCACCTCTGACTTATGATCAAGTGCAGCAGAAAACCAACACTCTACAACATCTTAAGCCAGGAAATGAAGAAGGAAATTCTGACTCATAAACAAAAAGAAATAGAAGATACAGTGAATTAATGACTGTTCAGTGTTCTAGTATTTAATGTGTCCATCATAGACCAGGCCTTCCTTTTGCCAAGAGCAGTAAAGTCACAAAAAAGGACAATGATTTTTTTCTTAAAATTTATAGTGTAAAATTTGTCAACATGGAATAATTTCTGAATAAGATGTAAATTTAAAGTTCAGTAGCTACTGCAGAAAAATTTCCATGTGGTATTCCTTTTTCTGACAGCAGATAGATCATTCATATAAATTTGATTCTTACTATGTTATCAGATGGGCAGGAGATTTCCCAGCTGTTTTCCTTTTCTCTAGCTTGCTGCTCACATGTTAGAAGATCACAAAAGTTTTGTCTTTCTTCATTTGTTCAGTGGAGTGATTCTTTTAGTCATGTCCTTTTACATATTTTTTCAGTTGTTTAATGGCATGTCAGCTGTTGCAAATTTTCTGGCTTCACTTGCAATGTCCTGCATATTTCCATTTTCTTTGTAAAATAACTTCAGAGATAAAAGGTTACTGAACTCAGATGAATCTAAGAATTTTATTTAAATTCATTCCATTTAATCCCTGGTACTTTAGGGCATTTATTTTCAAAGCCTTTTAGACATCTGTCAGTACTTTTGGCAGTTTCCAGCTGTTACATCCATATAAGAAGATAGAAATTACATACTTTTGTAATTGGATTATAGATTTGGGATAGCTAGATTGTTGTTTATATTATGGACAAAGTTGCTGCCTTGTCAGCTTTGACTTTAATCTTTTAGAGGTATTTCATGGCTTGAATGTTACTGCCAGGGGAAGTTAACTGACTGTCTTCTCTTTTTCTCTCCTCTTCATTCCCTCTTTCCCTGACTAAGGAACCCAGGAAGCCTTTGTCTCCAAAAGTTATTTGAAATGACTGTGTGTCTACAGAAAGCTTAATATATTTTCAAAATGGTATTTGTAAAAAATTCCCCAAAGTTCCCTGATTTTCAATACAGCAAAAAGAACTAGCATGTATTCCTCCCGTTATTTTGTTTAAGGAAGTCTGAAGAGAAGAAGCTGGAGGCGTATTCTAAAACTGTTGAGAACTAGCTGCATTTTACAGAAATGAGGGAATCAGTGAGACAATATTGGTCAATAATTTAGACAATCTATACCAACATGGTAGCTTTTGCAGGGTATTTTTACAAGAATCCACAGATGACCCAATTGAAAACTGGTATCTGTTCATTAAGGCTAATGATTGATAGACAAAGTACTGTCAGCTACATCATTTCTTTGTACACCATTGGATATGGAAATGGATATATTTTAATCCTTTTAGTTGATTAAATTCTGTAGGCTTGGAGCAAACTGACATTCCTTCTGATCCTGTCAGGTATATGAAAATGTTTGAAAATTTAATTGAACATTGTATTAATAATTTGGCTCTTGTCTAAGAACTGCATCGGTAACTTTTGGCCATAGTTTACTGGCTTCTCTGATGTACAAAATTTCTAGCAGTAGATTACTAGTACTTAGTAGAACCAGAGGACAAAAGTCATGGTTTGGATCCCAGGTGCACCTGGAGGTCTCCTTTTCCACTATAAAGCAGCTCAATCGCATTTAGCTTCTGAAATTGGGTGTAGTCTATTTTTCAATGCAGATTTGGATAGATGAGACTTTGATAACATTGCAAGTCCTATTGCAGGATCAGCACATGAATAACTTTTCTCTGATACAGTCTTTTGCAAGCCTTTTTCAGTGGTGAACCTGCCATTGATTATGATGGCAGCAGCTATCGTTTGTGCTAGGTCTGTATTATCCTTGAACACCTTCAGAACAAAAGTTACCAGGAACATATGTGCCCATCTTTTACTCCAAAAATGGTGCTGTGAAGACAGCTCAGTTGACTGTAAGACAACCATACTTCGGGCTGGGCACACTCTGTGTATCTTTGAGCAAGCATGCCAGATATATAAGGGAGCACTTTTTCAGCATTGTTTACAGCCAATGATTGTATCAATGATCTGCAGCTTGTGCTCAATCTCTCTTTGTCAGAATATTTGTGTGTCTGGTGCTAATCAGTTATGCCTGTAAATGGATAAGCCTAGCAGTCTGAAAAAAATCTTGTACCAGAAGGGATGAGGCACTAGGGTTTCAGGAAAATATTTTGTAAAGCATTAAAACAGTAAGAAGCTTGTCTGTGTTTTCCAAGATGCCTTACACTTATCTGTTTATCTGGCTTTAAGTGGGGGAGCAGGAATGGAATGAAGAAATAAAGATACTTTTCTGATTATATGCTGACCAGATTCTTAACTAATCTAAGTCACATCACTATGAATATTTGAATAATTTGGGAATCCAATACTGTATATTAGAGATTAGATGCTGAAGTGAAATCAATAGAGTTTGAGTGTATGCAGAATACACCACCAAACTTCAGATGAATTTAGGGTTACACGTCATGGTTCAAATTTCAGTCCAAAATGCTCTTCAGCCTGCTGAAAAAGCTGGCCATATTAAAATACAAAGTGCAAAGCTTGAAATTACTCTTCCCATTCTGGTGTTAATCAAAATTAACTCATTGGAGTTATGTGTTGGTGTTAAATTTACTTGTAGGGGTTAGAGTTGGGAGTGTAATGGAAGGAATAGCTGCTTCTGCTCTTCCTAATCGTTGCATAAGTGAGGTGCAGGGGCAGTAAATATGAGGTAAACATTACCTTTTATGACCATCCCAGCTTTCAGTCATCAGGAGTTTAAGGATCTTGGGAGTGAAAAATTGCACCCAGGCTGACATGGGGTTTCGCCTGATATATGATCTATCTTCTATTAATGTGTGTATGTATATATATATTTTTTTTCAGATTCAGTAGTGCTCCTTACCTCCACATGTATTTTTCACTACTGAATTATATACTATGTATTACTATGTATGTACTATATATGTCCTTAGACATGCATATAGACAAGACCTCAAAAGATTCATAATTTAACTGAGAAGGGAGGCAACTTTAATTTTTATACTGTGAAAGAATACAAATCTCTTTGCCTTCTCCACATTATTCATAGTTATACAGACTTCTAACATAGCTTTCCTCAATCATAACGTTTCCAACCTGAAGAGTCCTGAGATATTTATTCTCTTCTCCTGTGGAAGATACCTTTCACCATCCTGGTCAACCTGTTTGGGCCTGTTGCTGATGTACTCTCCTCTCATCCTCTATTGACATATCTTAAAGCTTTGAGCCTGGATCCTAGATTCTTCAGAAAGAGCCTAGAAGGTGTTGTGAAGGACTTGAACATTTTTTTTTTTCACTTGACTAGGCAGTAAATTTGTATGAGAGATCCAAATCCTCAGTTATTATTAAAATGGGTATTCTTATTAAGCTATCTTATCCTGACCTGCATGAGAATGTAGTGTGGGTTCTTTTACTAAAAAATACTCCACAGCTACTATCATGTCAAGTTTTAAAGATTTCTGCAATAGAAAATGAATTTAGCTACATGCATATTTGCTGAAATTTTCGTGTTGCCAACCACTTGCTTCTTCATAATCATTGATTTTTTTTCTTATCCTAAAAAGAAATAAATTAAAAAAATCTCATTTAAGCACATATGTTGTTTCAAATATATTGAACTACTTGGCTTTCAGCACTTTCAGAAGATATTATTTTCCTCCTTGTCTTTTATTGCCTGAATTCAGCCCTTGTTAATATTAAAGCAAATATCTTGGCACCAAATGCAGTCTCCCTGATCCCTGGTTTTTGTTAGCCACTGTTTGAAAACCTTGTTAGCTTAGCGTAGGGTACTCATTAAACTTTCAACTTACACAAGCTGCCTCCTAGCTCTGACAGATTATCTGTCCTGCAGCGCATATATGCGTAAGTATGTGTTTATGTGCGTGTGTTTGAGTGTGTGACTTAGTGACCTGTACGCAAGGCCAATAAAGCTGTAAAAGAAATGCATTCCTCCCTTCAACCCCCAAATCCAGGGTGTAATTCCTCCCTTCCATCTGTGGTGTACAGAGTCCAGCAGTGATCCCATACAGGGCTCCTTTCTGCTCTCAAACAATGAGCTGCTGTTCAGTCCATATTATCATGTATTACCTTAGCTGTGGAAAATCCTCATTACTAAGTTAGTAAAATATTTTTCTTCCTTCCCCCTAAATTTTTCACAACAAAAGGATGCATGTCTCTGCATTCAGAATGATCAATATCTCTGCTTACATACACAGGTGGTCACATGTTCTTTGTTCTATTTTGTTTTGATTTTTTGTTGGGTTTTTTTAGCAGGGCTGTAGGCAGCACAGGAGATGAGGGGGATTCTGTTTTTCCAAAGGTCAGGCTTGGATACGCCAATGATTGCCTGGCTTGCATATGTGGAAAAACACTGTCAAATAGTACAGCAGCTCTTTATTTAATAATTGCTACGTGACATTTTAGTGTTCTACTTTAATTATATATCCCTTCTCCCAACACTTGCCTGCTATTCTGGAAGAAAAGGAAAAAGAAGAAAAAAGAGAAGTCCTTAGAGAGCTATAAAACAGAGACACTCCTGTACAATGCATCAGAACAAAAGGGAGAGCTTAATATGTTTTCCTCCATCTCTGTCCTCCATAATCCTGCAACTGAACAGACTGCATTTTAGCAAAAGGAAAGCATCAGGAATTTGAAATATGTACATATAGGTCCCCCATTTCAGAGTAAATCAACGGTGATGTCAATGCTGTCACGGTGATTTACACCAGCTGGGAATTTTACCCATTGCTTTGGTGGGGTTGTAGTGGCGTACACCTGCTGAGGAGACAGGCTGTGAGACATCTAGAATATTAGTTCAGGCTTAGAGCACTGTTCTGATTCTGCTAGATCTGTTATGAATTAGGAATTAGTCCCATGAAATTAAGGAGCTTGAAACAATATAAGGGAGGGTTAAAGTAGGCCCCTTCGATGTTTATTAACTTGCTTGGCTTCTGGATTTGTTCGTTTTGCTATTTATCTCTCAATAGCTACTTGTACTGCAAAATATCTGTATTTACATTGGGATATTTTGCCTTTAAGCCCAAAGGCTGATTATTTTTTGTGGTTTGTGTTTGAGCTAAGGTTCAAGGTAATGAGGGCTTCTCCCTCCCTCTTTATGACTTATTTGCCTCCTCCTCATGTTGAGGAGGTTCAGATGGTTTCAGCTGCAAAAAAACCCAACCAGCTTTTGACAGGTACCTTTAAGATGATTTTGGCAATAGTTCATGAAATACACAGAACCTAGTCTGTCCTTTCCAGGGTACCTCTGTCTCTAAAATAACCCTAGTTCTTGCTTTCCAGAGAACATTTAAAACCAGTGGCAGAAAGGTGGCACATCAGCAATCTCTGCCCAGACTGTGGCCAGCCAGGCGATGAGGCATGAGCATCAGTAAGGATTTCCTTTGGCTGAATACCAGCACCACAGCATATGGCAGGTCAGGCCCAGATCCACAGTGGAAACTGGAAGCCTCAGAATGTGAATGGCTGTAGGCCCTAAGAGGCAATCTGTGGTCATTGCCTCAGGGTCTAGCTCAGGGCAGGGAATTGAATGCAACTGCAGTCTGCTCCTTCGAGTCAGAAGAGTTTGACCCCTGTAGTTCCTTCAGCTCTCTTTTTCAACCCTCTTCTTCTTGTGCATTACCCTCGTCTTTCACTCTATGTGCATCATATATTTAGAGATGCGAATGTCTGTAAAGCTGGATCCCTCTCTTGCTGTCTCTCTATGCAGAGCCTAGCATAGCAGAGTCCAAGCCTGCTTAGGAGTTCCAAGTGACACCTATATGTACCAATGCACCTTTGAGCAAGAAGTATGGAATAGCTGTAGTACGTGAAATTTGAATAACAGCAACAGGCATGCAAGTCAGAGGCAGCTGCTTTTCCCTGTGTCTCTTTGTGGGCATACTTAACAGTTCCTGACCTCTATGGGGTGTGAGAATCTGTTGCTTCAGACTGATTGAAATGGCTCACGTGGCACATGTGGCTGTCATGCCACTGCCTAGCACCTGCATCCTTTAAAACCAGCCTTGTGTTTGGCCAGCATTACTTCAGACCTATGTGCTGGCTTGTCTGCTTGTTGGAACCCAGTATTGTAGTTCTGAGGTCACCTAGAATAACTGCTGTGTCAAAGGATGACACAGATCAATTACAAGACCAGACTTTAAATGTTATTTCATAATGTTAACTAAGCAGTCATTCCAGGAAAGCATTAATGAGTCAGGATGAGCTCAGATCTTACATAAATGGCATTCTCATTCTACATGTTGACATGGCAGCACGTTTAGCCACTGCAGTTTTCAAGAGAGACAGGCATCCATAAGAGTAAAATCTTAAATCCCTTAGTAAAAACAACAGAGGTATACTGCAGATAAAGTAAAGGATGCCCTCTTTTTCATGTAAGGCACATTATTGTTTTTTCTTTATAGATTTTTAGTTTAATTAATATAAAATAAAGTTTATACAGATTGAACTTGCACAGCTTTCTCGATGCATCTTATTTCTGTTGAATTGAGTTGAATAGCCTCATTATTTCTTTTCACGCTTGTCAACGTGTGTTTCTTTAGCTCCCACAGTCATATGAAATATTATCTCTAGTTGTTTTAAATAACATCCTGCATTTCTGGGTGCAAAAAATGTAAAACACAGTTTTACATCATTGAAATCTGATAGCTCAAAGGTCGAAACCTAATTAATTTAAAAATTATATTTGCATTCAACCTAATTTTTTAAGACTCCCAGAATTCAGTTACAGAGTGACAAGTTCTTGACTCAGGATTTTAGCATGATTGAATTGCCAGCAAAAAAAGTTGGCTCTGAAATTGAATTTTAGTTCTCGGAAATAATTTTGACTCTTTAGAAACTATTATCCCAAAGTAACAGGAAACTTCTAGAGATGGGGGATAAAACTTTTTGTACAGAATACTTTAATTGGACTCAATCAGAAAGTTCTGAGAAAAAAACACTTTATTCGAGTACTTCTGGACAGTTCCGCTTTGCAGTACTACTCTTGACTGGAAATCCATCAATTTCTTTTTGGAACATCAGTCACTTTTGGAAAAATATCTTCTTGTGCCTTCATCATTAACCTTCCTACTTTTGAAAGATGCTGATTTTCCTTCCTGTGGAGCTTACTTGCTGTTGAGTGGAGCAAAGAGGATGTTTGCCTCACCACCCAAGATTTACATTGCTGCAACGGAAATTCAAGGGGAGCCTTGCCATTAATGTCAGTGATACCTGGCTGTAAGCTAGTAAGTTCATTGTCCTCGCTATCTGCTTTCTCCATTTGTTATGCTAGCAGAAATTATTCCATTACTTGTTACCAGCAGGAAGAAATTAGTTATTACAGACCTTTTGCAAGTTAGATTGTTTTCCAAACAGAAGAGAGAAAGTGGAAAATGAGGTAAGAGGAAAAAAGGGATGGGGCAGGGATTTCCTCTTTCCTGTTTTAGATGTGACATATAACAAAGCAGAATCCATCATTACTGCACCTCAGGTGCAAATATTTGTTGTCACAGGAGAACAATGAATATAGGAGGTGGCACCTGTGACCTGGTGATAGCACCCCGAGTCATGGGAATGGGGCATACATTTCAAATACCCTGTACTGCTGAAAGTTTGGTAACATACAACCAACCAACACAAGTTGCCTCAGAGACACCAACATGGAGACTTTCAGGAGATGTCTTCAGGGTATCTGTTTGTACGCATACAAATTAGGATTCCTGTGTCTTATTTTTAGTTTTACCATACACATTGCAGTGCTGGAAGTTCACACCCTGGAGACTGTATTAGAAGTTTGTTTGTTCTGTGTTAGTATGGAGGTGAGTAGATAACTGATTAAGTTTTCCCATCTCCAATTTCTACTTTTTGTTCCCATAAATTTGCAACAGTGCTGGAAAATGTCCCTGTTATTCAGTCTCAGGACAAATTCTGTGTCCTGTCCTTGTTTTTTGGAAAGAAACACTAAGAAGAAACCGTCTTTGTATTTCTCTTTTGTGACTTACCTAGGACAATTTAAGACAGTAAATTGTTGTCAATACAAAAGTTGCAGCATCAGTTTACAAAAAAGAAGAGTCTGCCCTTCTCTCTCTCTTCACTGCCTCCAAACATTGATATACCATCTTCTGTCTTTCCTGTTGGAAAGAAGTAAAAACTAACCAGGTATGGACTTTGGCCTGATTGCAACAGG
The DNA here is from genome assembly GCF_032191515.1 of Phaenicophaeus curvirostris. Taxonomy (NCBI): domain Eukaryota; kingdom Metazoa; phylum Chordata; class Aves; order Cuculiformes; family Cuculidae; genus Phaenicophaeus; species Phaenicophaeus curvirostris. The sequence goes on along the minus strand of NC_091400.1, from coordinate 17,884,015 downwards.
TTTGGTGTGTTTGCCTCGTGGGATTTAGCTTGTAGTCCTTGGTTGCATCTCTTTTCCCCTCTCACGCTGGTTCAATATCCTGTCTATTTTTAAAGAAATAAATAAATAGCAGTAAAAAAGTTCATTTGTGCAGCATATAAACCAGATGTTTTTAGGCTAAAGAGAGGATTTCTAGTGGAGTTTGAACAGAGGAATTTGTCGTGCCCCATAGCAGTTAGTAAGGACAAAAAAATAATGAGAACATCAGCGTGCAGAGGGACCAGGCATTTTTTAGTCCTGTAACTTCCAGCAGCATTCCCCTGAACACTTCCTTGGCTTGTTCCTTTACTTCCTTTCCTGTTATTTTAGCTGGCCTGACAGGCCCACCTTCTGCAAGAGCATGTGGTCCTTTGTTTTACACGTTGATGGTCACAGCAATTAACAAAAGGAGAATAAGACATTGCTTCCTGGATAGCACAGTTTGTTTCCCTCTTGAAGACAGAAAGTAAGCATAGAAAGGCCCAATATGCTTCCTTCTTTTGAAAGATGAGTTTCTAGGTGTGCACAGGTTGACTATCCACTGTACTGTGCCATTTCCAGGGACTGTCCTTGCACTCAAACAGGAGATGCAGGAACAAGTTATATCCCTAAGAGAAGACATTCAGAAGCAGCAGCATTCCATGCTAGCATCTTCCCTGCGGGAGATACTCTCTTTTCCAAAATCGCATTATTAGGCGCAGTTAAGTCACAATTCAGTACCCTGAATTCAGCTTTCTTACTTCACTCTTATTCTTGCATTCTTCATCTTTCAAGCCTTTCTCAGGTGCAGGTATTTTCAGGTACACCTGCAGTGTAAGCCCTTAGCTTCCAAGATACATACCAACAGTAACTTCTGTTGCTAGCACAGTCAGCTGAAAAAGGCAAGTTTATTTTGTATGAGAACATGAAAGTGAGAAAAATGCTTCTGTTTAATTTTCCAATAGCTGACATTCGTATTCTTAAAAAAACCCTCTAAGTAAATATGTGTCAGAGTGAAATAATTGCTCTGTCTTTTTCTTCTTTTTCAGTGGGAGAAATGTAAGTAAGAAAATCAGAAAATATTAAATGAAAAATGCTGTCCACAACTTAAATTCCATGGAGAAACTCTATCTTCAGTTGTAATTTTCCATCAGTAAAAACTTTGAGGCCAAATGTGTCAGCCAGCCTTTACAGCACTTCTCCCCTTCCAGCAGTCATCCAACTGGGCGACATGTTTGCAGGCCATGGGGAGAGTGGGCATCCCCCCAGTACCTCACCCTGTATAACCATTTTTCAAACAATATTTGATTATTAGAAGCAGCTCTTTTGAGATAATTTCATCAAACCTGATATTGGATTTGACCTTCTCAGAATGCTTGGTAATTGTACTATTGTTTCATTGTATTGGATAAGGAAGTTGGCTTTTGTAGTTCACAAATACATTTTCATCTTGACCTTTTCATCTACCACTCATATACTCCCTTGAGTGGTCTGCATTATGAATTGCATTTCCTCACACGGGCTGTCCATCTTATATGAAATTAATTTAGCTGATATTTTGAAGCACCTTGATACAGCCTAAATCAGCAGTGTTGCTTTGAAATACTGAATGTTGAAGTTGTCTTTAGCTGTAAAGTTGCTAGGTAGAAACAGCAGGAATGAAAGGCTGTCATCTTGTTTCACTGTTCCTGGAATCGCTCTCTTGATTACATGTCAGTAATGGATTGGGTTCTGTGACACCTCCTAATGAGCATTGCATAGCAAGGTGATATAATTTCCATAACCCTATCATTTGAGGTTAAAACTGAGGTAAAATATTTCATTTCTAGGGTTTGGAGCCAATTCCATCTAGAACTCTAAATTTCTGTACTTATAATCATATCTTAATTACCAAATTATAAGCATGAAAACTGTGAGATACTCTCTCTGCTTCTTTAAAGCTGCAGTGGGAGTTAAGTCAACAAGGTTTGGGGATGCTCTTGGCTGACTTTCCTACAGGGGAAGACACAGAGGAACATTCCAGCCACTATTGCTTTTCTTTACAGAGTGCTAAACGTACTAAAGCTTTGTGGAGTGTTGTTCACTGATGGAAATGTCGTTAAGTTTTTCTCTTCTGGACATCTGTGACAAGTATCACATTTTGTCTCTGCTTTTCATGTTTTTTCTAATGCCATTTTAATGGGCCAGTATTGGGAGAATCTTCTGCTTCTGTCCCAGACATTCATGCCGTTAGTGAATAATGTCTAAAGTTGTGATTTTTGTGGGTATGATCCTATATTCTTCTGAATCAACTGGATGCTTGATTTTCTAGCTTCCACCACGCTGTCCAATTGTGGAAGGAAGTTTGAAAATGTCATCTGAATCTGACCCTCAAGACCATGTTATTGGCTACAGGTGTCCCAATGAGGCACTCTAACTGCTTGGTTTTCTCTAAATAACTGCTGAAAAGTGACCACTGTTGTCATTATCGTTTGTACTGCAGTAGCATCTAGAGCTATCCATCATGAACCAGTGTGCACTACTCTACTAACCAAAAAGATTTTAAGCTCCAAGTGCTTAGAACCTATGAGTATGCCTGTCTGTAGTCAAAGGTGTGACTACAACTTGCACGAACACAAGTTAGCTTTCAGCTAGTTTGTAATCAGTGTAGCTCTTAATGCTGTAGCTGAAGCGTAGGATGAGGATTTTACATCTCCAAAATTAGTTAAAGCCCTAGAGTCTAGGAAAAAAACAAACGGCTGAATTTCTCTATAAAGTTCTGCCTATCAGGCTTCATATATACTGTCTGTTAATCCTACTAGGGTCAGATGCTTCAGTGATAAACACAGAAGCCCAGCTGCGTATGATTTATACTTCAGCATTTTACAGAGGCATTTCCCCTATGTGGCATTCAAAGATTAGTAAGTCCTAGTAGATAGACACCATTAGCACCAGGAGACTTGTTGATCTCCCATCAGCAGACTTCTAACATTACCATTTCCTGATAATTAACCCGTGTTTGGAAATGCCAAGCCATATAAGTATTTACCAGAACCAAAGGGATATTGTGGACTCCCTATCGGTTGATAATATCCTCGCTACTTCATTTGTCAGAAGACAAAGGCTTGATCTTCAAATGTTTCTCACATGGTGGAGAGAATGCCTAGCAATTTTTCATAGACATAGTTATTTAGCAGTGGAAGCCATAATCATGAGGTGGCTTCATCTGGTTTCAATCACCTGCTTCTCTCAATTTCTCTCTCTGCTGAATGTTCCTATGTTCATGGAATATTTTTCCAACTGCTGAATGTGTTCCTTTGGCATTACCTTTCCAGCCCACAGCAGAAGGATTGCAGAAAAAAAGAGTGTCTTTATCAAAGTAGTTCTTTGAAAAAATAGTGCATTATCAACATTATGGGTAGCTTTTTTCAGCTGCCCTGGCAGCAAACTTGTTCTACATTTCTTGCAAAGAAGTGCACCTTAACCTTTCCCAGCCCTAGCCCCAGTGAAATTTAAAACAATCTGATCAGTATCTTTAGATTCCTTAGCTAGCTAATATGATTCTATCTTGCTGGTGTTTGAATGAAGAATGGAGTAGTGTTCTTCCAAGATATCACATTGTAACTTTGCTTTGGGGAAGATTTTTTTAATCAAGTAACAGTTGTGGTAGAAAATAACCTCTCTTTTAACCTTCTTATACTTCTGTCACCAAGAATTTAAGCAAATCTGTTCTTCATCCCATCCAGAGAAAGTCACAAGCAGATTTCAGAATCAATGCATATGTCAATAATCAAACAATATAGAGGCCAGGGGGCTTGTTTAACTTTAGCAGTTTTGTGCTGGGATTATTAGAATGTATGGTGATGTGTTTCACGGATGGGAATATTGAAGCTCCCTCTTTTATGTGGAGGAAGCAATGGCACATGTGAGAACACTCTAACCAAAAACTGCATTTTAAACAGAAACGTTTCCAATATAAAGGCAGTTTAAGCTGCATGTGTCTGCTGCTGAGTCACTTACTGACTCCAGGAAATAAACATGTTAAGCGGGTCACTTTCAACTTAGAAAAAGAAAAGCAAGATGATGTAGTGTCTTCTGGCTGATCCAAAATGAAACCCATAGTTATTTCAAAGAAATTAAATGAAGACCTGGGTATCCAAGTATGTGTACCTGTATTCCTTTAGGTGACGGCTGCTTTTATTCCTTTGAAGAAATGACATTCAAAAGCTACTCCATGTGGACAGATCACTAGAGAGAGCTAAAGACTTATGTTGTATTAGTGGGGTTCCACCAGCTAGATGCAAAGGGACTTTTAATTGAATTGGGTCATTTTCCACTGGAGACCAGATGGAACTGAGGAGACTAAGACAGCCCAAGGGAACAATAGCAAAAAAACCTTCTCTGTTGATCTAAGTGATTTTTGTGAAAGCTTTCTTGGCGTGGGTTTAGATCAGCTTTACAAGTATCTTTCATTACTTCAGACAGCCATGACACAGAATATTGTCTTTTTAAAGTGTAAGCATTAAGTCCTCAGACTAAGAGTAAGAGGGAAGCAGTGCTAATTTTTGGTGGTTGCTGTACTTGGTCAAAAGGAACTGCACATACAGCTGAGGAAAATCCTACCAAATTTGAGTATTGCAAGCAGGATCAACAAAGACACTAGGCTTCAAAGGCACTACACCCTATCAAATAAAGAATCACCAGATAAGAGCATCCTCAATTTGTAATCTCATGGGTATCTATGTATTCACCAGTATTGCAAAGGATTTAGCAAGAATAATTTTCAGTTGAGAGACAAAATCACGATTTTTAATCCAGGCCCTTAAATAAGGAGGTTTCTAAATCTAAATTAGGAGAAAGCAAAAGATACAGCAGAAGACAGAATAAAATGAATAGTTGGTAAGCTAGGATCAGAGCTAAAAGCAGTATCGGCTGCAAGTGCTGGTATGCAGCTGCACCCAAATAATGGCCGAGGAAGGCCTCTTTCTGACACCAAACAGCTGTTGTGTCTCATAGAGAACAGGCCCACATGGAGATCAGTGTCAGGTGGAATAAAACAGAGCAGAACCTGCTTCCCTTAGAACACAGGTGGCACAATCATTGTTCAGAGCTTTATGAGTACAAGCCAACAGCCTGCTTTGTTCTGTGGAACAAATATTTCAGCTTATCAAGGCTTTGTTGAAAATGCACGTACAGACGTATCAACTGGAGTATGTCACTGCTACAGAGTTAGTTTGGATTATTAGCATTGCTGTTGTGTCTTTAGCAGTGAGCAACAGCTATTTTTGCAAAGCCATACCTACAAAATTGTTTCTTCATCCTTACTTTCTTGCTTCCACACTCCCTCTTGTGCTAGCAAGTTTTCTGGGAATGTCTTATGTTCTTGTGTGTCAGTAAGGTGAACATGTATAAGATTCTTTATGCTTGAGTCCTTCAGATAGTTTTCTGTGAGCAGGCTACAACCAAGAGTGGACATGCTGCCTGAACCCTAGCCTATAACCTGGAAGAGCGAGCTATCGCAGGTAGAAAACATCAACAGTGTGAAACAGAAGGTTTTGTGGTGGTTTATAGCCAAACTATAAGAATCATGGATCACATTAAATCAAAGAAATGAAAAATACTGTGGATTTATATGATATATAAGGTTTTCTTGTGTCCTGCACAGGAGCTAAATTATGTCTGCAGTGAATTGTAGTCAGCTGGACTAGGGTGCAGGGTAGAGTTCAACAATCTTCCCAGTTCACACCACCTAGATGTGGAGTGCCTATAGTTCTGTGGATTTGCCAGTATACCCATGGGAGCACAGACTATGTCCAAATACTGATCTTTTGTGAAAGACAGTTTAAGTCTCTTTTAGGAAGAATACCATGACAAATGATCTACTCATACTGGCTGAACAATAAGAAAAGATCTGGAATGGGGTTATCGAGCTTCCTCCCTCCTGCATGTGGGAGCTGGCACAGTGAAGTAGGGCAGACCCAAGTTCTCTCTGTGAGAAAAGCGTATGTTCTCACAGAAGACGTAACACAAGTTTGGACTTGACTGTAGATTAAGTCCTGCTGGAGTAATCTTAACACCATTCTGAGTGTTACCTTGTATGCAGGGTGTGGACTGAGAAAGTCCTATCTTTCTCTCTGCTGTCCCTTGGCATATTTTGGAAGGTTCTCTTAATGTCAGAAAGGATAATGTGTCTTTATGATCCTTTCTGCCCTTTTTTTTTTCTCTCTAGAAAGACTTTTTACAGAAAGTTCCTTATGTGATGTATAGAAGGCTGAAGGCAAGTATGGTGCTTCCTGCTCCAAATACTCTGCCTATCTGATCTCTATGCTAGTTAGGCCAATACAGTCAAACACTTTTCTCTGTCTATGTGCAGTTTTCCTATACCAACAGCATCTGCTGCTGCTTGACTGGATTGATTGATAAAAAGCTTTAATTTGGCTCACATACTGCTCACTAACCAAATCTGAGAAGGTCTTTGGTCACTCAGCTTTGATAACAGTGAAGTATTTGGCCCAATATATTGCCAGAGTATAAATCTGCCATTTTTAAAAGGTATCATTCTTCCTTTTTACTTGAGTTCATTAATATCAGCTTGAGATCATATTCACTAGGGGCTTTTTAGGTAACAAGGGAATAAAAACCTTGTAAAATGCATCTAAGATTGCAGGGTTAATTTTTAACCTGCTGTAGAATAAAGCAGTATAAAATCAATTTAGCCAAAGCCTGCTTAAGTGAGTAATTAAGGTCACAATCAACCAAAATGGTTTCTGAAACCACTGCAGCTATAGATCGTTGTGCTTCTCTCCCAGCACAATGCAAAAAGACAGGCCCCAGCTAATGCTTTCATCTGGCTATCAATCATCATTACATTGTAAACTGCCAGGGTGAGAGAGGGCAAAGCTTTGAATTCAGAGCTGATGGAAGTTCTATGACCTGGGGGCTTTCTTAAGTTAAAGGCTAATTAACCATAAAAGAGTCAAAGGTCTGTAAGTCTAACATGTTAAATGATGTGTCTGCCTCTTTAGGTTCCATTGTATCAGAAAACGTTAATTCCCTTAAGTGTGAACATGTCTAAGGTAATCATTGCCTTCTTCCACTCCTCTTTCTGCCTCCTTAATTTTGTATCTTGGGATTTTCTCCATCTATGTGAAGTTGGGTGGAGCTTGGGAACCATCCTCCCACTGGAGAAAGTTCTGAGCAATGCAGGCTACATCTGGAAGAGGAATTCCTAACATTCTTCTTTCCTAATCAACTTGGCCAAGCTAATCACATTAACTTCAGAGAATGTATTTGGTCATTGTAGTCCAGAATAAACAAGCTTATAGTCTAAACAAGCGTGTTAGAGATTTCATAGACTGTGTGAGGCAGCTGTAAACTCACAGGAATCTGTATAATGTTATCTGTGGATACCAGTATAAAATTGAGAGGTAAAGGTAAAAATGGAAGGTTAAAGGTAGCAATATCACAATACGGGGCAGTGGCAATGGTTAGACAGATCTACATTGAGGAGAATTTGTATGTTTTTGAAATAGTGTTTTCTTTCTTGAATAAAATCTTACAGCCAGAAGGGAATAAAATTGTTATCATACAGTACCTGCTTTGGGGAACTCATTCAAAGACCATTGAACTTGGGGAGAATTTATCCATGAACTCCCAGGAACATTGGATCGGATAAAGCATGGTATCAAACAGTATACCAAAGCTCAGGAGATATGTATTCGCCATCGTTATAACTATGTTGTTCAGGTACCCACACCCCCCTTTCATTCTAGCCCATCTGTCTCTTCTTGTGGTGTCATCTTCCAATGCTTCACTTATATCACAACAGTTTGTGAAACCACTGTATAAACCAGAACTAAAATAGGGTTAAAAGTTTTTATTTTAATCAGCCACATTTCATTGATGCAGTTGGCAATGCTGGAGGGGGAGGAAAAGATTTAGCAGGTGCATGGGAGAGCAGGAACTTCTTAAGTCAGCTTTGGCACCAGAGAAAGTGTTTACCTAAGAACATCCTGAGTCTCTCATTGATTTGTCATTAGCGTTTTAACAAGTTCAAGTTCCTGAGGTTGCAGTTCCATTTTACAAATCCTTTCAGAGCTGAGTGTTAAGGGGTTTCTGTTCCTGTCTGTGCCAAGCCTGCCTGCATCCGTCAGCTGCTTGTTCTTGCCACCTGCTAGACATCACAGCCCTTTGGTCATACCAGTAAAATCATTGTGTAACTGCTATCTAAAGAGGTCTAAGAAATGACCTGTTTAAAAAAAGCACAACGTGGAAAATCTCTGATCTTTCCCTCTGAGAATGGGATAAAAGAACCTCACATCATTCTAGGTATGTTGGCTTTGCTAGGGTTTTTCCTGGTGAGAATGAGAGAACAAAATACTTTATGAATGTTGCTTAATAAAGGATCTTCAAAGTATGCAAGTAGGATGTCCTTTATTGTCATCTGCCTTGGTCACTGACCTAAGACAAAAATGTGAATATTTTGCCCACAATGCTGACTTTTTTTTTTAGTTGCAGAACATAGTAAGCATATGCATTACCCATGAATAGAGTTCAACAGTATGCAAACAGAATACTACACCAGAAAATAGACTACATTAGTAATGTGATTCTAGTGATGAAGACATAACGATATGGCAAGCGTAGTTTGCAGGAAGAATATCTTGTATTTGTTTCAGAGAGTTGTAACAAATTGAGAAGTTTGGCATTTCATTTTCATTATCAGGTCTTTATACACCAGTAGTCATGCTGTACTGTCACACAACAGTCTCACAAACAATTATAAAGGGTATTAACACTTGGTTTGAGGTCTTGTCAGAAAGGTGTTTTCCTGCGCTGGGAAAATATGTTGACGTGTTAGAGGCCAGAGCTTTATGGGCTTTGAGCTGCTACAGGTGATGTTTTTGGAGAAGCCGTAAAATTATATCCTCACCACTTAGTGACAATTAAAGATACCATAATGACATTTTCATGAATGTTAGTACTGGGCTTTTGCCTCAGTTCCACTGTTGCTTAAGTCAAAAGAATTAGTCCTTTTTTCTCCTCTAAAAGTCAACCTATTATCTCTTCCTGATGGGATTGTAGACCTATTTGATACGAGGCGTGTTCTGGTATAACATATTTGGCTTTCTCTAAGGCTTTTGACTTAATACTGATAGGCTTTGACTGCATTCTAGGGGAGATGTTCTTGTAATGTTCCATCAACTGGCCCCATCCAGTTCTAATCCTCTGATCATCAAATCAGAGCACGTAGTGGAGTGCATTGAAGTTTTATCACTGCTCAGGCATCTTTCCTTCCATAATACACAGATGGATTCTAGGACTGAAGGATCCTTTTACACAGATAGGTATTGTTTGGAATTAAAAGGATGTATTAAAATGCATATCTCCAACAAATTTCATTCATTTGTTAAGAATGCTAGGAGGGATCCCAACAGACTGCCTTTTGCTCTAATGCCATTTAATATTTTCTTCAACAAACTAAATAATAAAATATAGTTTTGAATGATAGTTTTATAGTAAAGACTAATGAAATAGTAAATAATGAAGAAGGCAAGTTTCTGTCATGGAGTGATCAGAATCATCTGGGCATGTGGTCTTCCAACAAACAGTTTTAAGACTGCTGACAAGAAGGCAAGGCTGTGAGACTGTCTTGGATATTCAGAGGAGTGAGATGTTGCTATAAATAACCATTGTAGAAAAAGCTCTTTAGTGCAGTACTGAAAGTAAGAGGGACAGTGTGATCTTGTAAATGGGTAGAGAGGTCATGAAACAGTAATATCAAACAGTTGTAGAGAAGTAATTTTGCTTCTGTATGTGGAAATGATGAGATCTGTTTTGGTGACCCTATTTCCAAGAAGAATGTATAAGAAAGAGATTATTGGGAGGTAAGCTTGGATGTGAGGTTTGACAGTTGCAATGCTTAGACATAAGGAAAAATGCCGGATCCTCTGCCTGTTTTCCAGAGATGTTCTAAGTAATATGAAATATCAAATTAGAAGATTTAATGGCTTCTTAAACATCCTGTGAACTCTATGAAACAACTGCTACTTCCCCTTCCCTTTACCATTTGTATATGCAAGATTGGACTGATCACATCCTAACTCCAGCATGATGGAGCTGCAACCCAGCTGACTTTAGAAGAGTCACACTGGTGTCAGCCTGGAGTAATGCAGTGGCAGGCCAATGGCATCTTGGCTTGTATCAGAAATGGTGTGACCAGCAGGTCCAGGGAGGTTATCCTCCCTCTGTACTCAGCACTGGTGAGACCGCTCCTCGAATACGGTGTTCAGTTCTGGGCCCCTCACCACAAGAAGGATGTTGAGGCTCTGGAACGAGTCCAGAGAAGAGCAACAAAGCTGGTGAAGGGGCTGGAGAACAGGCCTTATGAGGAGCGGCTAAGAGAGCTGGGGTTGTTTAGCCTGGAGAAGAGGAGGCTGAGGGGTGACCTCATTGCTCTCTACAACTACCTGAAAGGAGGTTGTAGAGAGGAGGGTGCTGGCCTCTTCTTCCAAGTGACAGGGGACAGGACAAGAGGGAATGGCCTCAAGCTCCGCCAGGGGAGGTTTAGGCTAGACGTTAGGAAAAAATTCTTTACAGAAAGGGTCATTGGGCACTGGAACAGGCTGCCCAGGGAGGTGGTTGATTCACCTTCCCTGGAGGTGTTTAAGGTACGGGTGGATGAGGTGCTGAGGGATATGGTTTAGTGTTTGATAGGAACGGTTGGACTCGATGATCTGGTGGGTCTCTTCCAACCTGGTTATTCTGTGATTCTGTGATTCTGTGATAGTTTGTACAGAATTTTTGGGATACTTCAGGATGAAAGGCGCTATATAAATGTAGGTCTCTTTTATTAAATGCCTTGCAAATCATTTATAATGCCTTTAAATATCAGAACAGCCATACCACATCAATAACCCCTGCACATGTGTTTACTTTATTTTAGAGTTTGCCACAGTTCTCTATAGATGGCTTAGGTATCTTTGATAATTCAGTTATAATGAAATGTGTAAGCCTTCAATAAATGTATGTGTTACAACTGGCCTGTAATATAAATGCTTTGCCTACTATATGTACATTAGTGATGACTGTAGCAGGCTTATAAATACTCTCTATAATTCTTTGACCTTTATTCTCTCCTTCCTTACATAAATTTTGTAGTGGTGTGTAATTCTAGATTCACAGATTTTAAGGCTAGGAGAGACCACAATTGAATCATCTAGTCTGACTATCACCATAACAGGCCAGAGTATCTCATCTGGCTACTTAAGCAATGAGTCCAAGAACCTTTTTGCTTAACTAAAGCATATCTTCCAGTCTGCAGGTCTTCAGGTGAAGACCTTGAGGCCTGAAAAAACAATTAATGGCACCAGAAGTTTGCTCTAGTTGTTAACCGCCCTCATGGTGTGCGTTGTCTTCTTCCCTTGCTGTACCCTACATTACTTCTATGAACACAATAGAAGATCCAGTGAGGAGACCATCACCTTAGTTTTGAGCCTCAGCCCAGACCTGTTCAGACCCTAGCCTACCTGATGTTTGGTGGAGCAGGGGAAAGTTTGAATTAATTCTTGCTAACCTTTTTTCAACAGACCTCCAGATGTTCTTCACATATTCTTTCCCATAATGGATAAATTCTTTGCAGAAAAGCTGTGTGAGAGCCATACGCCATTTCAAATTCATTTACAGGCTTTGAGCACACTACTGAAAAAACTTCTCTCAGAGTTTTAAGGCTTATGGATACAGAGAAGACACCAGATTTTTCATGGGTCGGGGACCTCTGTAGGAATATATATACAATTAATGCAGATTGTGTTTTTCCAGTCATCTGAGTGTGTGTAAAAGTTGGTAAATAGGAGCTGAAGACCTTGATAATCTTACTTTGTGTTGATGTATCTTTTGGAAAATACAGCTCTATTCTGATTCATGTGATGTTTGACAATTCTTTGTACAGACTCACTGCAAAGGAGTGAATGTTTCCCCTTTCTGCCCATCACCGTACAGGTTTCTCACAATCATGTGCATTCCTCAGGACACTTTATGTGACTGCCAGCAGAAGTCTCTATTCAGCACTGTCAGAAAGTCTATAGGCTCCTAATAGAATGGTTTTATTGTCTGCCAAATGTACAGACATTTTTGTTGTACAGAATGGAGGAGGGTGAAGGTGAAGTGTTTGGATCTAAATGTGGTTTCATATTTTGAGAAATCTTATTTTACTCAGATTGATTCTGCAGTGTGTAAGGATAAGTAAAAGTACAGCATGTATGTTAGCGGCAGGCAGAGAAACAACTGGCAGGCAGGAGTTCAGCTGGTGGATGGTTCCTTGGAGTTTTATGCCAGAGCAAGGGTCGGTATCAGGGAGTTTCATTCTGAGAATTTAAGCAGAAACTGGTCATGACAGAGAACCCATAATAGTTACTTATTATGTTAATGAAAGCTCTAAGGCAGGAGAGATCTGTATTCTCCTGCGAGATAATGATGCGCAGATCAGAACTGAATCCACAGGAAAACATTGAAACCTATTAAGAATAAAAATGCAAAGGTGAGACAGTGTGCATTTTTAATTGCTCTATTAGCACAAAATAAAAATGCACATAAATTTTAGTGCTTTTAATATTACACTTAGGAATGTTTACTTGTTGAAGGTAAAGTGCTTTGAGAAGGAAAGCATACTTCCTCACAGGGGCTGCTTCCCATAAGTGGAGTATGACTGTTTAAATTGTAGCTCAGCAGAAATATTTTGATTCTGTGGGGCACCAGCAGCTCAGCAACAGTGCTGCCTTTCACATCGACTTCTTAAGCGTAACAGATCATTTAGACCCTGGGTTGGCTAGGCTCACATAAACCAGGTTTACAAAGAGTTATAAAACCTTGGCTTTCCTCCTCCCTTCTCCCTCACATTCCAATTTCCCCCCTTACAATTTTACCACAAGGCAATGCAATCAAGCTTTTCTTGGATCATATGAATCTAGATCAATAAATATCACTTTCAGAATGGGAATCTGTGCATAGGCATGTGCTAGAAGGATGAAATGGTTGTATTAGTTTAAAGGAACTTCAAAGTTTGCTTTGTTCTGTATTTGCAGGGCACAATGCCTATGTTATGCAGGTACCAAGCTGAAGCTGGAGTGGGAGAAAAAAATTCCTCCTGAAAAAGCAGCAGTGCTGGAATGTGCGGTGGAGACTCAGATTGTTTTTCAGCTTGAGAGAAATGTATGGTAAGCAAAAAGATTTTGCTCCAATGCAAAGTGATTTTGTCTCTGGCTGGATAAGTGTACTATACATGGTGGAATAACCTGCATTTCAGCTGTGATCAGATAGTTACTGTCTATGGATAGATGCAAAGCATCTTATGGGAACAAGATTATTGATGGAGTGTCAAAATCATTAAGGCAGTTTTTTTTCTGCCAGTGCTTAGACCAGAAGTCAGCTTCTCCCAGGGACCTTGTCCTCTCCTTCCCTTATATCCCCCTTGCAAGAGATAAATTACTTTATTACCTTTAAAGTAAAATTCAAAGTGAAATTAATCCATTCATGAACAATACTACAAAGATTAAACATTGTTTAGCAGAGATCCTGTGGGACCCAAATGTTGCACAACGCTTATACTAGCCCTGAGCCATTTTCATCAGCCTACCTTGTCTGAAACACAGGAACTAAGTTCAAAAAGTTTTAAAAAGTTTTAGTTCAAGTCTGTGCTCTGTATAGTGTATGAAGCACTTGGCTCAAGTTATGATTCTGCTGCTGAACTGAGCACCACTCTGTTCTAGGACAAAAAAATGTTAATTCTGTCATGTTTTGCATTGAAAAAAACAAGGTGCAAGATTTATCAGACAGGAACCACTTACCCATCTCCTGCAGGCCTGTTCATGATTCTAAGCAGTCACTTCCCTTTTTTGTGCAGCCATCTCTTAATTTAGAAAGTGAAAAATACTGGTTCCCAGGCTGTTTTTATAAAAAATTAGAAGGGATCATTATATTTATCTCACCCAACTTCCTGCATAAAGCAACCATAGAATTCCAGCTAGGACTTATCACTCTCTTACAAAGTACTGTGCAGTCCTTGGCCAGTGCAGCTGTATTCATGATGAAATGAGTGGGCTGCACACTGATACAGCTTCTTTTTATTCATATGGCAAGGAGCAGTGTAGCATGTATGCTTAGAAAGAAAGGGATGAGTGGTTTTTTCAGCTTCCCTGATACCTCTCTCCCATAAAGTGTGACACCAAAATTAAAGGTATAATTTTTCATACAGACAATCAATATCTTGTTTGTCAGGAATAACTTTTTCATGAAAAGGCCCTCTTTTCATTAATTAACAAGCCTTAGTCACATATAAAATGCCATCAAAAAGTATTTTCACCCATCTTTATTAGCTTCATTGGGAGTAAAAAAACTTTTCCTGAAACTTAAGATAAATAACGCATATATAGTCATGTAAGATTTATATTTGTATGCACACATTCATAGCTTTCTATATGCATAATCATATGTATCCATTCCAGAGCACCAAATCAAGTCAGAGATAAGTGTATCTCACACTTATCACACACACATTTTCAAAAACTGAGAGATTTGCACTGCACAGTAAAACTGAGTAAAAGAGATGTCATTCTAACCAAGGCCGGATTAGATCTTAGAACCCAACCCTGATAATTTGTGTGGGGGCTTCCACATGCAGATACCAGAACATCTGTGTGTAATTAGGACTTGCATACAGTCAGAGTAGGTGCCTTCAAGAAAGCTGCTAGTTCTGCCACAGTAATAGTGACCCTTAGTATACTAATATCCAGTACCCCTCATTCTGGTATGCTCTGCTTGATGAAGCAGAACTGAGATACTGGGTGTCACAGTAGTACAGCACTTCTGGCTTTCAGCTCCATACACATATGACAATATGTTGTTAATAAAGAAGTCAATAGCTACGCTCGGTACTTGTTTCTCTAGTAGCAACTCATGTTCACACCACCCCCTCATGCTTCCTTAAGAACAGGAACAGCAGAAAGAATGAAACTATGTAGCTCCGTAGTTGCTAAATCTCACATGGGGGTATCTTTTTTTTTAATTAAATCCAAAATACCTTTGGCTTGAAAAGCTTCCAACTAAGCTTAGTTTACATTTCATTAGTTATTAGCAAAGGAGTTTAAGTGTTTCTAGTCTTCTGAGATAATGTGAAAACACCAGAGCTTGAATAAAGGACTACAGAAGAAAAAGGGCCTTAATAGGTGGGTTGGACAGGGTGATCTCCAGAGGTCCCTTCCAACCCCTGCCATTCTGTGATTCTGTCATAGCAGCTAGTAGGCTGGTTTGTCTTGAGTTCGGTACAAACACAGGTTGGTAGATCCCAGCTGCATCCAGTTAGAAGCATCAAATTTGCTTATAAATTAAGGACTTTAAAGCATTCTCCCAATGTTAAAGAGGTTAAGCATTGTAACATATTCCATACTTACCTGTGATATAAGCAAATATTAATAGATAAATTTTACAAATTAGGAGACTTGAGTTCCTTGAAACTACTTCGTAAACCTAGAACCAGGCACCATTGGAGCTGAGAAGGGACCTTGGGATGTTTTATAATGTGCTGCAGATGTTGGCTAGTTTACAGCTTTACCAGAATCCAACAGCAGCAACATGAAAGGTGTTTCCTCAATCTCCGAGCCAGCCTCCGAGTAACTCTTTCATTTTTCTCTAGCTGTGACTGCAAAATGAAGTGCCTGTTCTCTCCATCAGATAACGAATAACAGTGCCAAGAGAATGAGATTAGAGTATCCCATTCCTCAGCTCTGTCAGGCAAGGTAGTACTTGGTAAAAGTTATTGGAAAAAAAAAAAAAGGACACTATGAACAAGAAAAAATATGCTCAAGTTGACAATGTAATTCCCAGAATACAAGGGAATTTGTGCAAAACGATCTATTTCTACAAGTTAGTAAATAGCAGAGCCGTGACAGGGAAAGCTGCAAGGAACAGTTCTGACTAGGCAAGACAAATGTAGTTGCTTTGCCTTGTTCGCATGATGGGAAGGATGATCTGTGCACAGTTCTGCTTTGAGATATACAAATCTTCACAAGAACTTCTACCAGCTGAGATCAATGTAAGAAGCCGGAGCAAAGATAAGTCAAGGAGCACAGACAGGTCAAAGTTGAAATCTCAGATTTTTGCCCTTTGTAATCCTGAATTGTTGTTACTGGAGGGACCTGTAGTTGCTACAATTACAAGTTCATAGGTGGCAGCAGCACAGATTGAGGGTGCCCCATGTTTTCAGGATGCAGTCTTTAGCAACATCATTATCCTGTGTCAGGCTTTCCTGTAATTTTGATGGAAGAAATGTATATGTTTATACCAAGGCATACATGGGACACTGCTGCTATCCCTGAAGAAGACATTTTGCTGGCAAAAGTCCTCATTAAATATAAATCGAACTAGTTTCATTGACCAATTTATAGCAGGCTCTGGTTAAGACTGATCCAAAGGAAAACCTGATCTATGCAGATGCCATGCTGTATTACAGTACCACTGCAAGAGCCACAGTTAAAACTCGGACCCTAATGATAAGAATTACTTTGTTAAAAGAAAATTATGAAAGCAGTCTATGCTCTGCAGGGCTTATTTTCTATAACCCCAGCTGTACGGCCTGTGGTAGCCTCTGACACTTCACTGATATCACTGGGAAAATTAAAAATGTTCTAGCTCTTGTTGCAATCCATCTTACCCAAACTCTTATGTGAGTTAAGCAGAGGGGCCATGTATTTTGCTGAGTAGAGACAGCAGGCTGAATTAGGACCCCAGAGATGGTTGCATGGATTGGTGGTTAAAAATTGTACCAAGCCCTCTTCCTGCCCCATCATGATCAAGTAATGTTCTTGTGGCAGCCACAATAATTCCCTACAGGGGGCAGGGATAATCAAAAAGTATGTTTGGAGCCTCTTAATGTAATTTAGCAGCAGGAAACTGGGAAGGAGTGCCAGAACCATATGAATAGACAGTTCTTTGTACAGCACTTGCAAATGATCCACCTAGCCCACAACAGGGCAATTGCTGTTTTGTTTGAATTCATTGCCAAGAAGTGTTTGTCTACAAGCACGTTCCACACCTGCTTTAAGGCTTTTCATTTCTATGTGACTTACATAATAGTAAACGTACAGTAAAAGTGTGGTTAATGAAAATTAGGATTTTATTCACTGGAATCTCTTGTTGGACTTTCCAATTATTTGCCTATTTAAGCACTGTAACAGTTCCAAGCCAGAAATGTTTCTCTTCTAAAGCAAAATAAGCCTGCTAGATGACAGTACTGCCAACACCTCTTAGCACTGAATGTAGTACATAGCAGTTTTTTGCACCTGCATACTGTGGGATGCATACTGTAGAAGTATCCTTGTTATATTTCTGTCGTAAAACAGTCATAAAAATATTTTGTTGTAATTAATGTTCACTTAGACCAAGTAGGTAAGCTAGTAAAGAGATGGTGTCCATATTGAAGAGCTTGTGTTAAGGGAATAGCCTCCGTGACTTGCCTCAGGTCGTGCTGCTATTCAGTGGCTGGTTCACTCCTTAGTGACGGTAACTCAGCCATTGGATCATGTTGTTTCCACTCCCTATCATGTTGGTTACATGAATATAAGAACAATATTTAGTTACAGAAGATGAATGAAGTAGTTCAGGCAACAAGTACCAAGTGACTGTATGGTTAAAAAAAAACCCCAAAACTAAAACAGCAACAGAAATCCCAGTTCTCACTTCTGCCCTCAAAAATCGGTTAAAAATATCAAGAACAAATTATCCCTCTGTTGCCCTCAAAGAAACGACATCAGGGATAAATTTGGCCCCATTTTGTTCAATTTGTCCTCAATTTGCTAAGCTCATTAATTTTCTCTTGTTTTACTCTTTGTTAACTGAGAAACACCAGCCCCTTTGCAATAGGCATTAGAAGCAGGAAATCTCAGGGTATGTTTCTAATTGCCAGACTTTCCCTCTTTCTGCTGTTCCTGTTCTTAAGGAAGCATGAGGGGGTGGCTTGAGCATGAGGTGCCACTAGGGAAACAGAAATGAATACCGAGGTCAGGGTGAAAACCACACAAGAAGCAGGAAAAGATGCTTGCATTTAGGTTCTTGACCTTCTGTATTTTTTTTTGATTGTCCAGGAGAGGGAGGAAGGGGGGTGGAGAAGGTGATATAGGAAGTTAATGTTAGAGCAGATGTGTGCATAACCCCTGCTAGAAAAGCTTGGAGAGTTCTGAAGGTTGCAGTGAAGCTGCTAAAGATTGTAGAGTTCTTAACTGCTGAACATCTGGGAATATCAGAGGTGTATCTGGTCTTCGTTGTCAGGCAGTTGAGGTAGTTCCAACAGGTACAGGCCAAAGCGTGGGTTTCAGAAGGAGAACTGAACCATTGAAAATAATTGAAACATGTTTGGTTATTAAAAAAACATTTTAAATATTTTAAAAGCAAAGCAATACTATACATAATAAGTAAAACTCATGTTCTTACCAACTATAGCCATTTAAGATACTCACAAAACCTGGCAGGTACTAGCCTTAATGACAGTCTTCAAATTCTCAGTAAGATAGTTGCATTCTTCATCATTTCTTTGTGTTCTGACTTGGATGTAGTAAGGTATGTGCCCTGCTCCACAAATATGTGAATGGAAAACTATGACCAGGTCAGAGTGCCAGTTAATTTTGTCTGGGCTTGCTGAGGTCTCAAACAGTTTAGGCACATTCCTGTAGAAGATAGAATCATTCTTTCCAGTGCCTTGAGGGACAGTATTAGTGCATCACCACAAACTGAGTGAGTAAAAATCTGTTACAAAATTCAAGCACAATCAAAACATATGGAACTGCATAGCATTTTTTAATACTCCTGTCTTGAGACAAGACTATAAAACTCGGTGGCTCTGAGGCAGTGGGTGGTATATCACTGCAATGGAAAGAGGCTTGGTAGAATGAATACTCTGTAAAACCTCTGATGGTTTTCTACAAGGTTAGAAAGAATGACAACTACTTTTGAATGGTGCACTAATTAATTAAAGTTGGTACACTAGATGTGTTGGTGACCTTCTCCACCTCCATATAACACTGCCCATTTTATTGTCACCTGCATTATACTCTGAGCCTCTTTCAGCAAAAAATGCCAAGGAGTGCAAAGCAGTCTTCAGCCAAGTATAAAACTCAATTTTTTCCAACCACAATCAGCAGAAAAAGAATGTGTAAAATGATGAGTGGAAAGAATAGTCAAAATATGATGTTCTGACTGTAAGTAGGTGTTCACCTAACAGCCTACTCTATGTGCTGTCCAGAACTTAAATGACTTTCAGACTCCGTGTGTGTTATCCTCTTGTTTTTCACATGCACGAAAGAGTTTACAGTCCAAGACTTTGTGCTGTGTGATATCCAAGTTGATGACTCTTCTGTGTGTCAGGGAGCTCACAATGGTCGATTATTGATAGAGATTAAAACCAGTTCTTAGTGATTCCAGGTTATGTCTGGATGGGACCCTGTCACTATCTCTGGGGAGTCTCTACTAGATGATTAGAAGACATGAGATTATCACCAAATGTGCTGGCAATGAATGGTTACCAGGACTAATTGAAGTTTGGTGTGACTGGATGCTAAAAGCAAGAACTAATTTCATTGAATGGAAATAAAATGGAATGGAAAACATAGTTTTATATTTGGTAAGCATTCATGAGGGTAATGATTCTGTTCAAGGTAATGCATGGTGCTGAGGTTTCTGGGGAGAGCTAGTGTCAGGACATCTTTTGTAAATCAGATGATGTCCAGGTGGTTTTTTGTTGACATCAGAGGAGCCAGCAACCTAGCTGATGGATTTCTCTAAGCTCCCAAACCAGTCATCAAAGCAATAATTGCTGCATCTGGACTTGCAGAACAAAATTAGGAAGCACGCTCCAAAATAGGAGTTTGTCTGAATTCTGGGCTTTACCAGCACTGAAGATCAAAATGTAATCTGCAAGCAGAACAGAGTAAACCAGCAGTTACAGTGTATTGTTGTGTTAGATACTCACTTAGGGCCAAGATTAAAGCACTTGCAGGAAAAACTGTCTTACTCTGAGAGCCTTGCTTGATATCTGCACATATTGATGATCCATTATTGCTATCTTAGCAAGTTTATTCTTTGTTCATTTTCCAGCTCCTAGCAAAGTTGTTTGTTTATGCATCTGGCTTAAGTGCTTCCATTTGCTGTACACCTTTGAATATTTTAAATTTTGTTCCAGTGTAGGATATAAATAGATCTGTGAAATAGCAGAGTTGAACTCAAAATGGGATTTTTGTTGCATCATTAAAAGTCAGTTTTCATGCTTCCTATTCTAAACTGCCACCTTCAACTTGCATTCAGAAATCCCATCTATGTTCATATAGATTAAGGGAAGAACACATCTACTGAAAAATTAAGCATTGTAGTTATCAGTTGAGAGGAGCTTGATTCATTTTTAGTGATAAAGGACCAGGCTCTGTAAACAGAGAGAAGTTACCTATATGCACCTGCAAGAAGCTGCTAAGTCCTGAACAAAAGACACAAGCATGAGGATAAATACATGGTTGTTTCTTTTGACTGTAGACTGAAAGTGACTATTTTCTTGAGAATCAGAGCAGGAAATTGTATTTTCTAGAAACCTTTGTTAACAGTAAAGGGAACATGTTCAAGTACTCAGGAGCCATGTCTATGATTGAAAAACTGTCATACTTGCCACGTTTGCTAATAGGCCCCAAGCCCAGCAAAGGCAGCAATAAAAAGGATCCCCCATAGCTTCCTCTGCTATTAAAGTAAACAATGCCAGGAAGTGTTTCTCAGCACTGGAACTCAGTTCTCTCTCTCAGTCCATTAGATTGATGGAAATGTTCTTCACACAGTTTCACTTCCATTACCTGAAGACATCCTGTGCAATTCATGGGCATGATTCAGGAGTTAGCAGTTTGCAATAAACAGTTGGGATGTGGTCACCCTGTTACTGGCTAAGTGAAAGTAATAGCATGGAAGAGGACTGTTCCATGCTAGTTGACATTAGTACCGAAGAACCTGCTCAGGTACTTGTTAGCCCTCTCAGATAAGCTACATGCTGGCTTAAGTAAATAGCAGCAAATCATAGTTTGTTTATCTGAATGCTTCTGGGGAAATTAATTGTGATTTCAATTTCAAAAGACCAGGCTGGCAAAGCACCATTGAAAAAGAGGACTATGATCTGAGTCAATGTGAGGTCCACACTGACAGCTTTCACTGGTTTGCTACCTGACCTTGCCTGTATTCTTCAAGGCCTGTAAGATAATTTTCTTGTGGTGAGAACACTGCTGAGGTACTCGGGGGTCACATTCCTAAAGATGAAAGTTCTTGTTTACCCATACAGCACTTACAGTATAAGAAGTGCCAACATTTTCTCTACAGTGCCTTGCCAGCATGACTTAAGTCTTAAACTGGAGAGATAAAGCCTGATTTACATTCTGTGACTAATACATTGGCAGGCATCTTGATGGAGAATCATCAGCTATGCTACCTAAAATGGTGATGTTTTTTCAGACAGCTGGAAACTCTGCATCTGGTGCAGAAGTTCATCTAAAGTAAGTCCTCCTTCAGCCCAAACCTGATCCTGAACACCCTTAGTCAGGACTCAAATCTGTTCCATTGTCAGTCTTGTAAGACATTATGTCACTCAGAGTGTTGGAATTTGACATAGAATCTAAGTTCATGGCAGCCTTTTTGGCACTGTAAGAAATCATTAGATCAAGTGGGAGAAAAGATGTACCCCAACATCATCTCCTATACTCAATACTATAAAGCAGGTAGTTGGGAGGTTACTCACCCTTTGCCTGCTATTAGAGGCTTTGCAATGCAGAGCTTACAGCAGCATTACCACAGAGATTCAGGAGACAGTGTTTAGAGGGCAAAGGAATTAGAAGGTTTGGCTTTCAAAATGTATAGTTAGAAAAGTGTGAGCATGGGATTCACTGAAGAATAGAGAGGGTGTTGATCAGTTGTTAACAGCTGAAAGCTGAGAAAGGTGTTGCTGCCCTGTTGGGACTCCCTTGACATGGCAATATTCAAGCAAAGTACCAGCTGGGAAGAAAAAGAAGGGACAAAAATTTCAGTGTGAAAGAGACAGAGAGCAAGTGAGCTTGCTGGAAAGAATAAACCAACATTGGGATTGTTTTCAAAGACCCTTCCCAGTTCAAAGTGGGATAGAGGAGTGATTGGTGGAGGTAGATGAACAAAGAGAGGACAGGGAATGGTGGTTAATGGAATAACTAGAAATGGCAGTTGTTTGAATGACCCATATGTCAGAGACCAGTAATGACTTGCCTTAGACTCTGATGAGGAGTTATCAGTAGCACCTGGTAGAAAATGAAGCTAAACAAACCATTAACTTCAGGCTAGTGACAAGTGCTCAGACCGTAGACAGCCTGAAATTTGCTCTGGCAAAGGACACCAATTGGCTCCAAGGCTATTGCTGTCAGTAAGGAGGCCAAGGACCGAACACTCTTTTCCCTCTTGGGGTGGTCTCGCTGGTCTGAGTGAGCTGTGTGTGTGGCAGAAACCCTCTCCGTGCCACTGCTTGTCTTGTACCTATTCTTCAGACAGAAGGGCTCTGTCTGCAGAGTTGTTAAACTGGCATCTTCTATCAGCAGTGGATTCACTGAAAGAAACATGTAGGAAGGGAGAGTTTATTTTGCTGATGCTCTTTATTTAAATCATACAAAGAAAATGACAATTTTTATATAGAAGCCATTAGGGATGCAGGAGGCATTGGCTCCTACCTCTGGGGTTCTTTCTTTTAAACAGACTGTGGCAATACAAATACAGCCCATCATGATATTTATATCTTTAATTCTTACATTCACCACATTACTAACACACTGATGGGTCCCTTGTTCTTCATTTGTCTATTTCCTTAAACTTTCTGCCCCTTTTTTTTATCATTATTATTTTTTCTGTCATGTGTGCAGTTCTTGAAGGTCAATCAGACGTCATGGATAGAGCCATTCTGTTCAGGGGCTCGCAAGCAGCTTGTTTATGAATGAAGAAGGCTTTGTGAACTTCCAGGGACCTGCTGAGCTTTTTTATAAAACTACCAGTGGGACAAGGAGCTTGGGAAAGTAAAGGCCTCTTACGGAAACAGAAAATGGAGGCACGCTGCCAAAAAAACTGGGCTGACATTCCAGTTTGTCAGAATCATGTCCAAGTGACGAGTTTCTAGAAAACATATCAAGTATCTACATATCCAGAGTTCAAACCTACCATATGTGAGCACAGGGCAGTATGTATTCTAGGAGACTGCCACAGCAAGGGGTTGAGTCAAGATTTGACTATAAAGGTGTCATAAAATGAACAGATCAGGAGGAACAGATTTGTGGAACAGAGAACAGAAGGAACAATTTAAAGAAAAAATAAGCAACTATGTCTGCAGTGCAGGGCAATAGCAGATTCATCTTGATATAATATGGATCATCACGACTTTTTAATCATAATTTTCTTATCTTGAAATCAGTGCTTCATGCAACTGAAAAGACATTTTTTTCATTACAGACATGCTCAAACACTTCTGAATAAATGAAAAATGTAGAAATCACAAAGGAAAGACAAACAAACAATTTTTACTTCAGTGCAATATCTAGCTCATGCAGATCATGTTGAGGTGTATATTTTCTTCATCCTGATATCAGCCCTCAAAAGTCCTCAAATGGGTCCTCAAATGGGTCCTCAAAGCCGCATTGCACCAAATGGTCGGTGCAGTCTGAGAATGTTTGCTGATATCAAAAGGAATAGTGAGTTGTGGAAATCTTTTGTTACAGGTGCTGCTTTCTTGTTTATCATCATGCAACAGTGAGATTTACTTTCCAACTGTTGCCTTCCCATCTCTGCATCTGCATCACCATCGTCATCATCATTCCTTTTCCCCTTTTACTCCTGATCACCTTGCCCATATGCCCTTGTCTCCTGGGGCATTTCATGCTTTTCTCCTCTTTAGATATGAGTCAGACTACTTTCTTGTGTAAATGTGGCACTTCAGGGATATGATTTAGTGGTGGGCTTGGCAGTGTTAGCTCACTGATCTTAGAGGTCTCTTCTAACTAGGTGATGCTATAATTGTATGATTCTATATCCCCTGACACATGAGCACAATTAAGCCCTGTACATAAAAGAGAAACATTTACCTTAATCTCGATTTTATGTTTTAGCCAGCAGACTGCAACAGCCATTTTGGGGAAAACCCTGGTCAACCCCCGAATCCCTCATTTGATATATACTTACTGTAGAATTTAACTGTCAAACTCTACTGCACTATTCTGTACAGGCAGTCATTCATTTTTGACCCCACTGACTTAAGGTTTGGCCACCTTTGAATTGTTTTTAGGAGGGAAGAAAAAAGGCGCATCTCTGACATAAGAGAAATCAAAATTTCAAACCTTTTTTTCATCAGAACCTTCTGAAAAAAGGTTGTGAGAATATATTTAATGTGCACAAAACAACATATCCCACCTAATTTCATTGTTGGAAGCAGCTAATCTGTTTCAGCACAGTGGGCAAAATAAAATAATAACAATTCTCTGGCAGACATTTAGAGTGTGACATTTCAGTTCTAGCAGCTAAATTTAGCAAAATCTTACAAGTCACCTAAAAAATGTAAGGCACTGACATGCCTAATGGCTGTAAGGTGAATATTGCACACTTTGTGCAGCTTGGGGTGAAAAATAATTTCAAAATATGATCACTGTTTTGATATTTCAGAATACTTCAGCTATACTACCTATGAGTGTATTTTTCCCTCTATGTATCTATCCTGTATTATATCCAAAATTACTGGGTTAGTTTAGAGATGAGCTATTTCCTCAGCTGGGATTGCAGGCCTTGCAAAAGTTGAAGGTATGAAACATAGTAATTGAAGTTACAGCAAAGTTTAGAGTGCCTGGATGTGCAAGAACACTGAAAAGGTTGTCAGAGAGAAGATTAACACTGCAGAGGCTATTGAGTGCTGTTTCCAAGAAGGAAGAAAGTTGGTTGGAAATCAGCTCAGAGGATCAAATCACCATGTGGATCATTTCATGGTTTTTGACTGACAAAGGAAAACTGAAGCCAAATTAGAGTGACTCCTGCAAACATACCTTGGAGGGCCAGGGGACAAAATCATGATCTATATTGCTACTTGGCTAAGTAACATTCATCTTCTTTGCGTAAATTAATCCTCCCTGGCACCTGTTTAGCAACTCCAATTGGCCTTAAAGTGAGGCCTGAACTATGGACTGACAACTCTGTATTCTGTGCCCCATCTGCTACCAAAATTTCCCTCTGCTGCAAAGGTCCAGCATGATGACTCTGCTGCTAAGAATTCCTTCGGCACCGAAACTTGCCATATAAGGTTTCAATAAAGAGAGTAGGTTTTTTATTTATGCTGAAATCTGTTTTGCTGTTTGGAAGCTATTTGAAAATGTTATGGCCACTAATTGATTCAGTAATTTTTGACAAAATATTAGCATGGTTGAGGCCTTGCTGTTTTTTCATAGACAAGGTCAGCACCACAGTTTGTTTTCCATCTTCACAGTGGTTTCATAGCACGTGTGATACAAACCCTTCCTTCCTCTGTTTATCTCCTAAGAGCTTAAATTACAGATGCCAGAGTTTTCTTAGGCACGCATGCAGATTCAGAAGGGGCAGGCTCTAATAATCACTGGAGCCTCTCCTTCCTTCCACTTCTGTCCACTTCCACTCAGATCCTGGCTTTAAAGCTCCTTGACTGATGGGCTGCCCATTGCACTGCAATTGTCTCCATGTCTTGTAAGGGGCAGAAGGATGTTCAGCCCATTTTGCAGCAGCTAGAGCAGGAAGTAGTCCTGCTAGCCATGCTGCAATTAAAAGCCTTCAGTATTGTAGCTAGGAGACCTAGGCTTTCCCTAGATATGGACACTAGGTTCCTGGAAGTTTTAGGGCTTCTCACTAGAGTAGCTGGTGGCAGTAGCAGTAATAAGGCTGGAGCAGTTCCTGTTGCGTTAGGGTGAGTATGGAAGGGAGGCAGCAAGCCTGTGCAAATGTCTATAGTGTAGCAGCTGTAGTAAACA
Organism: Phaenicophaeus curvirostris; assembly: GCF_032191515.1. Lineage (NCBI taxonomy): Eukaryota > Metazoa > Chordata > Aves > Cuculiformes > Cuculidae > Phaenicophaeus > Phaenicophaeus curvirostris. The sequence goes on along the minus strand of NC_091400.1, from coordinate 17,857,985 downwards.
CCACTGCCTATGATTAAGATATGAGTCACCAAACACTCACTGAATATCCTTATGTTGCAGCCTGGAGAATAATGATCTAGACCTGAGGGCTGTGGGTCAGAGTCAAAGGAGAATCTAAAGTGATGTCCATCTACAGAAAATGTGAGAGATAATACAAAATGGCATCCTGGTGCTGAAGGCAGAAAGGAGTCTGGTGGGGCTTTGCAGAGGGGTTGGCAGAGGAAAGAACAAGGTAGATTCTGTAAGCTAAATATTTCCCAGTTCCAAGTCAGAAAAAGCAATTCTTTAAATCTGCAAAGAAAACTGTTTCACACTTGGGAAATAGCAAGACTCTGTTGGAACAGTCACACTTTATATATGTCCTCTAGCTCGCTAAATGCTCCCACCTTGGTGCCCCAGTCTATATTTTACTTCCCCTCTTGTTCCTTGCTTTACTTGTTACACTCTAAGTACTTACCCCACAAATATTTTTCTCCATGATGCTCCTAGAAATCTATCCATCTGTAATTATTTGTTCAGAGCTCTTCCTCTTTAAGCCTTTCCCAGCCTCTTGGGTGTTCTTTGCACTTTAATCAGGTACTATACTGGTAAGGAACTTGTAAAATGTTTTCCAGAAACCACGTCCTGCTTTTTCTGCTCATCTCTTATTCACAGTGATCCATGCTTTATTTACAGGTGCTGGTTGTTTAAACGTATTTTTGGCAATAATTATTCTTAGAAAGCAGGAGTCTCTTCTATACATGGAGACACTATGTCTCTAACATCATGCTGGCTTCAGGCAAAACTTTGATGCAGTTGTCCACATCAGGTATATTTCAGTTCTTATTCCAGCTCTGGTCTTTAGCGAACTCACTAACTGTAAATGAACTCTGGCATTGGACACAGACTGACACAACTGATTTTTGTTCACATGATTAATTTCTGTTCTGATGGACAATTCACATGCAAGAAACCAGACAAAGAGCTTCTGCAAACTTAAGCGCAGCTTCCATAGGCTGACTAGGTGTAGCTGTAAAGATCTCAGACTTGTAAAATTCAAGAGGCAATGAGCAATGAAAGGTCTGGTAAAAGTTTAGGGAAGACATTAGTGAAAATGTATTTGACACTTCTTTGAAAGGAGGGTTCAACAGGCAACACAGTAAAAATTACGTAGCAGGTGATTGATCTGAAGAACTCATTGACACAGATGTCCTGGAGACTAGAAGTTTACTAGGTTTTCAGAAACAGATGAATATGATCATTGAGGGCAAATTACGAGGATTATAAAATCCTTATACTTTGTAGAATAAGCCAACTGTAATAGAGAGTTCTCTTCAATTTACAATTGCCTTTTGCTGTTTACTTTCTGCTATGATCTGCATTCTATCTTGTTGACATACAGTACTTCAAGCAAAACCTGAAATTCAGTGTGATTTCCATGGAGCCCCAGGCGAGGCTTTGAGACAACTGTGACCTCTTGAGTAATGAAACTATATAATGTTGTCTGCAGAGTCCAGTGTCAAAGCCAGGACTTATATTGTTTAGAAAATATTTTTTTCCCAGCATTGTGGAATGTTTCAGTAATTTTTTTATATCAAAGCAATGTTTCAGAAAGCTCCTCGGCACAAGTACTTGATATTCTTACGTAGTGATAATTGAAAACCCAGTAACATTTGCTCTTAAAAAAAAATAAAAAATTACTGGAAAATTTACAGAATGTCAATCTTGTTCCAATAGCAGAATTTAATTTATGGAATCGATCATGCCATCCTGCAGTTTTGTGCCCTCTGCTTTGCAACATTTGCATGAATTTGAAATAAATCTTACTTTGGAAGTCTAATCAAATGTAAAAACTGTCATCAAAATCATTCTTGGGGAAACTGATGGTCTGTGGGGAAGCAGAATGAAAACCAGGACATATTTCTTTCTTGATGTCTTTAGACACGTCATGCTTATTCTGCTCCTTCATTGCAACAGTAACATAGATTTCACCTTCTTCTCCTAAAAAGGTGCTCTTGCACTGCTGTTATTGGACCACTAGGACCTAGCAGTGCAAGAACACAGCTGTTGAGCCACAAATAAGATACTGACCTTCACAAAAGCCATTGAGAAATACAGACAGACTCAGAATAGTTTCCACCCTGACTCTTCAATGAAAGCACACCAAACCCAATCTATTTGAATGGAACATAAAATGACTCCTGTTATTTTATTCCTAATTTCCTTCTTTGGATGATTCAGAGGCCCCATTATCCCAGGTGTCCCATGACTTTTCCATACCAACACCATATCTCTGGGACGTGGGTGATGCAGAAGCACGGATGGTGCTCCTAGCTTGGCTGCAGGAACAAGAGTGAACTAAAACATTCTGTCATATTGATACAGAATTATGCACTGTATTAAACTTTGAAGGTGGCAATATCAACCATGTCTTACTGGACATCAGAAACAGAACCAAGGATTTGCATGGAGTATAGCTGATATTCTCAAAAACAAAGATCTTTTTTCTATAGCAGTAATATTCTTTGGAGTGGTGGGATTTTGACATGTGGGATAAGGCATGATGGGTGAAAAAAAAATCTCAAGCAGTTGGAAGTGAGCATTCGCTGTGTCTGAAGTGAATATGAAGGTCTCTTGGAAGCTCCTATTTAGCAATTCTTAGACAGTTACAACCGTTACTGAGTTGTCTTTAAGCTAATGCGAGCTTTGCTTTGTTTGAAAAGAGCACAGAATTTGTCTTATGAAAAACTCTGGGTTTGGTCCTATTCTTTGTATGCCCAAAGAATATAACATGTTGGACTACACAACTTTGGAGCTTCGTTCTTACATTTTGCTTGGGGTTTTGTTCTTAAATCAAGAATTGCTCCAAGTATCATATGTGATTAAAACTAACAGTATTCGGATGGTTATTGAGAGACACAGATGAAGGAAACATCTAGAAATCATTCTTAATTTTCCAATTCCAAAAATCAGAGCTCCTAGATGCGTGAAAAGTTCCCTTCTTATTGCCTACAAATAGTTTCTGTAATTAGCAAAATTGCCTGTTATTGTTTGAGTGTGTTTGGATCTCCTGCAGTAGGTTTTATATGTTTGAGAATTGACTGGAAAGAAAAGCAGTGGCATTTTCAAGTCACTGTTTCATTCACACAGACTAAGCTGTAGGTATGAGATTAACAGGGTCTGACATGAATGGAGCTCCTTCTCTCTCAGGCCTATTGGAAAACAAAACACATACCAGCATACATTTGAGCAACTGTGAGTTGACTTTGGAGAGCACTGGTATTTTTACACGATAACAGTCCATTGGATTCCCTCATAAGTCTTTCAGTTCTTCATTACATAAGGACTTTTCCTGAACTGCAGGGCAGAGAACAGCATGTATGTAATCCCTGTTTCACACTAATGCATCACATGTGCTTTGGATTTAAAATATCAATATTTGTAGGAACATACAGTAGGGGTCTTTCTATGAGCTGGGATTGGGTTCTCACACTTACCACCCTTCACAGACTCTCCATAATTCACTGGCTTTGCTTTTCTTTATTTTAATTTTTGCACTTTAAATTTGCCCCTTTATATTTAAGTACTGTAGAACCCTCTAGTAACAATCCAGAGAACTACAATATGACATTTATGAAGAGGCTTTCTTACATGTGAACATTGCTGTACAGTATTTATTTCTCTCCTAAAATAATTATTTTACTTCATCTTACTGGCCAGGCACTCGTTACATGTAAATCAGCACATCTGCACAGATTCCACTGATAACATTAATTTATGACTGCCAAAGGATTAGTCTAATCTGATTTCTGTCATACTTGTAGACAGAGAAATATGTAACAAGATTTTTAGGAATGTCCCTTTATTAACTGGTTAATTTATCTGGAACAGTTTTTGTGGACTGATCCTGTAATGTTACAAAGGTAATACACAATGACATATTCAGTGGTATAATCAATTATCTCATTGTAAAAGAATTGTGAATTCTTTCTGTGCCTTGAGATCCTGTAATCAATGAGATCATTGCCACTGTAATTGGCAAAAATGCCAATTGAGATCATTGATTATAGGAGTTCAAGGCGCAGAAAGAATTCACAGGCTTTTATGCCCAAAAGAAAGATGATGTAATCTCTAAATGTAAGTGCCAAGTCCCCTTAGTGGAATCCAGAATTTACTATTAAGTGCCAATGTTCCTGGTACCTCATGGGCCAAGGTAGGTGTCTCAGAATGGGAATCAAGGCAACCAGTGCTGGGAGGAGGAAGCCATGTAGAGTACCAGTTGGAAGTACTAAGCATGGAGTCTGATCTGAAATGGGTTCATATTCTAGACGGCACACAGGTTCTTCTCTCCATTCAGGATTCAGTACTGTGAATCATCTCCTGAATACAGGCACCTGTAAGTCTCTTTCCAGAGAACCAAACAGGGCTCGTTGTTTTCTTTTAAAACACAACTGCGAGCAAAGCAGAACATGCATTTTATGTAAGAAGATAGTAGATAATAATTTCACCCAGAAAAGAGGAGAGCTGAATTCTATGCCTCCCTACACCTTGCTGAAGTCTAAGAGGGTTCAGCATAGTAGTTAATAATGAAGCTAGGTACTAGTGTGAGGTACAGTCCCTTTTGAGCCTCTCAGAAGTTTTCACACTGTGTTCAGACTTCACCAAACATCTAAATGTGGTCAATTAAACTATAAAAGGACTGTATTCTTCTTTTAGTAACACCATGGCAAAACTAATCATATTAGTACAATTGCACAGCAGATGTTGGCCTTGTATGTCTCAATTATTTCACCTGCTTGGGTTGCAGGCTTCAAAAATCTCAACAGAAGGAAGTGTCCTGTTTCTAAATGTGCTGTCTGCATTTATCCACAATTAATCTGTAAAGAAATAATGAAAACCTAGAAAGTATCATTCTCAGGGAGAATGGCACTCGTTTTCTTTTGCGTGCTCACAATGAAATCCTTGTGAGTGCTCATAACAGCAGACAGCTTCTGTTAGCGGCCTTTCGCCTGCTGAGTTATACAGAAGGAAAAATGTTAATGGTCAGAGCTTGTCAGCAGTACATTGCCATTCACGTTTAGTCACACTTCACTATTGTTTTGTGTAGTTGTTAGGATACAAATATTTGTAGGGTCAAAAAGGGAGTGGATTAATCCCTCTGGAAACTTTAATAAATTTTGAGCTCATGCAGGCCCTGTGATACCCACAAAAATCAGTTCACTGACTTCTAAAAGTGTGAATCAATAGTCAATGTGAGAAATTCTTATAATTTCTGAATTATCCACATGTAATATTTTCTACCCTTTTTATAAACACATTTCCACTGTAGCATAAGTAAGAATATGTTCTATTTTGCTATTTTTCTCATCACAATATCTCAGATTGCTTTAGAAATACTTATAAATGTGAAGGAAAAGATGCAAATGGACCTGAAAGCAGGTAAAGCTTAGCCATAGGATTCAATAGATCTGAGTTTAAGTCCATTCGTTTAATGGATAATTCTCTTGGTCTTTTATGAAATTTCTTCAATGCTTCCCCACACCGCTGCCTCCCACCCCGCCTTTGCCCTGCAGACCAATCCAAGAGACTAAGCTAGAGATGTTAGAGTGCTATATAAAATCTGGTAGGTTGTACTACACGGGTCCTAATAGGCTGTTGAACCAAATAGAGTCCTCAGGCTGTTGAAAACCATGTTTGGAAAGTGATTGAGTTAGGAATTTGGGGACAGCATGCCAGAATCCAGCATATTCCCAGGGGAGCAACCTATTCTGCTGCTTTCTTACAAGCTTATTAGGCAACTGGTTCAGCCGAAGAGGATACAAGCAGCACAGTCAGGGGTGTAGCAGAGAGTATAAAATGACAGGAATGGTGAGGGTGACCTCTGTAAGGGACACAGAGGTTCAACAAACAAAAAGGGTCTTTACTTGAGTACTTTTTTACATTCCTTTCTATGAATAGATATATAATAGTGTTGTCAAATCTCCAAATCAGAAATCAAACCAGACAGAAGATCAGGAAATTGTCTTTTTGTCACAAGAAGTTTGATGCTTGTTTTCTTTGCATCTAGGACTTCTGAAAGGAATGATTTTTCCTCCTGCAGAATATAGAAACAAACACTAAGACTTATAAGTCCTCAGGTATTTGTGCTTTTGCTGTTCTTGTTTTACGGCCCAATATCATATGCAGCAGTCAATGAGATTCACCTGAAACTGCAATGTGCTTTTCAAGGCATCTCATGTTATTACCACTGCTACTTTGAAATAAAAAATGCTTTTGGAAGCTAAATTGCTCATGATGTTAGGTACCTAGGTACACTATGGAGGAAGCCATCTCCTAGTCTTCTGTTGTCATGAGTGGGAGAAGTGAAGTGTGCATTAACATGGTATAAAAGCCTAACTCCAGAGTAGGTTCTGAGTCCTTTTATAAAGCAAGAAGAAGTGGTGAGTGCTGGATTTTAGACCTAAGCTTTTACATGCAGAAAGGTGGTATGAATACAAATACTAAGAATGATGCTGTTTGCCTAAGTCTTTGCTCCATAGTGGCTGGTACTAAGGGAATCGTAAAATATAGTTTTTTCCTATCTCAGAGTAAGTAGTATCTTAAATCATTATTTTCCCTGTGTATCTGTATCAAAAGCATTTCAATATGTGGAGAAATAATTTTATTATCAGCAACACCTGTTCATTATTCAAAAGTTCTTTGAACTTCAAGAGTACCTTAAGTTGTAGGGGTGTGATATTCTAATTACTTGTCCAGTTTTGAAATCTACCCATCAAATGAAGAGTCAATGAGCTAATACTTCATTGAGCTGCATTAATCTTAACTATAAGCCTAACAAAGGCCTATTTAATAAAGAGTGTGTGAGAACAGAAGCAGAGAGCCTCCATCTCCAGACTACTGCGTACAAAGCCTCTGCGCAGCACTTGTTGTAGTGAGTTGCTTGGCACTTTAGACAGGTTTACCCTGGCCATCACACTCTCTGGCCTCTGATCTGCACCTCCTGTCCCTAAATAATTAACCATTTAATAAGCCATATGAAAAGGGCTTAACCAAAAGGTGAATGAACCAGTGTGGGAATGATAAGATTCCTTTCCATTCTTTCTCGATATGTGAATCCAGTGATGTAGTGCAGAATGACTTAGACAGAAACAGTGCATTTGACTTCAGGAAAGAAACAGAAAAAGGACATTTTTCTTGAGAAAACCTTTGCAGTTGAAAGAGTTGTTTTAAACTTTCTGTTTTAAATCTCTGCTTGCTGCCAAAATATAGTGATAGGAGTTGCAAGTAGGATAAGGGAAGTTCACCACTTCTATTTATAAACCTAATAAAAGCGTCACTGCAATATCCAAGTCTGATTATCAAATAAGAATTCTGATCTTTAAAAATAGATGTTTCGAATTCTGGTTTTGTCCTGCATTGCCGTGCAAATGAAACATTCCAAAATAGCCGATCAAAAAAAACCTCACCAAGGACTCATGAACCTCAAGTTCACATCCTTGATGTGTTTGTCCTAGAGGGGAAACTTCAGTGTCATGTTTCTCTATGCATGTGGTTGCTCCATTACAGACTGTTGTCTGTGCTAAAGGCTGCTTTCACAGTTTAATCAGAAATTCCATCCTGGACCTGAACTTCCTGCTTGAAGTTTCAACTCAACCACTGCACTGTGTGAAGGTGAATCAGTAACTCCCAGCAAAACATTTCTAGCTGAAAAGTATGTAAATGTGGTGACCAGCTCAATGTGTGACTAGTGCTTGTGCTGATTTGGTCGAGGTTGTGCTGTTCAATGTGCTTGTGCTGATTTGTTCAATTGGTTTCTCTTTTTCCAGTCCTTTACAGTTTGGAAAGAGTGATTGAAAATCTTGAACACCTGCCTTAGATCAAAAGGCTTAAGAAGCTCAAAATATTAATCTCATCTAAGTTAAAACAAAACACCCACTATAGGGGAAGATTTCTGTGTTAATCTGTTAATAAAAAAAAATATTTTAACAGTTTATGTAACAGAATAT